>NC_061862.1:76378217-76678217 GCF_907164915.1 Impatiens glandulifera | reverse complement strand
TTCCTGCGGTTTAACGTCGTGGAATAAATCATTAAAAATCCCTGATTCTGACATCTTGTACGAAAATGACGATACACATGCAAGAGTAATTGATATTGAGGATAAAGATAAGTTTCATATTGTACAAAACCCGGGATCAGAATTTGCCTTGTGCGACTGCGGGGTTTCCGAAATGGGAAACCTTTGTGCACATGTGTTGAAGATTATTAAGATTTTAAGGAAAAGAGGATTGGCATTGCCTTCTGTTGGAATGGTTCAGTTTAATAAGGCGGTTACTGATTTATTTCAATGTCCACTACACGATCCACTTTTTCGAGATTATGCTGTATCTTTGGCGGTTTGGGTTCAAATTCACTACTAGATTCCTTATCATTATTTTCAAACTCTATTAAACTAATTTCCATGTTCTTAGCCTTATTGTTAGTCTTTGACAACTCCCTTGTAAAGAAATTTATTATTTTACTATACGGTTTGAATTTACCAATGTTTTGGAAAAATCTTACATTTACACCACTTATCTAATATTTATTGGATGTGTACATACACTGTAATGAAAATATTGTTTTAAGATTTTCTCAAGAATAAAAAGATCAAGTCGATCTCAACTCTGTCTTCTACTTCACTATATATGACTAGATAATTTGATTATGTGCATAAAATTGGAAAACCCAACTATCTTCATATATAATTAACTGGCTTTACTATACTAAAATTAGTATAAATTGTGAAATTTATTCAACTACGTACCTTTCTTTTCATTTCTTTTCAATATTTTGAAGTTTGTAATCAATATAGTTGTTATATAAAATCTCATTTGGAAACACTTATTAGAGCTGGATATGGGTTTGTACGAGAATTTTCTTTCTAGGTTTGTACTAGAAACATTTTTTTTATGTGAAATATCTTATTCATATATTGATTTAGATGAGATTATGTTTTGGAACATAACTTAACCAAGTTAACTATCTATATATTCCCTACATTTGTTCGTTTTCTCTTTGAAATCTAGACTCAGCTCTATATCCAAAAAGTGTTTCTAAATCATTGTACAAATACATCTTCTAAATGGTGTTTGAGCTGGGATGATTTGATTCGGTTTTTTATTGTCTTCCCTTAATTAACTGTTTTATTATATGCTTTTCTTTAGGTGAATGATGCTAAGGAAGTTGGTGCAAATATCAGATCTGGTCTAGGGATTACTAGAAGGGTACAAGACAAATAGATATTTCTAGATGAATCAAAAGTCTTAGTTCTTTGGTTGATCCTAGTGCTGATAAGGAGTTTTAGGAAGCTGCAGTAGTGAATTCGAATTCTACGAATTTGGTTAAAAAAATCTATGATTTTATGAGATTGATAGGTCTATATAATTGACTTTCATTACAGAAAACAAAATAGAAGATGTAAATGAAAACAGGTTATTGCATTTGTTACAAATTATTAATATTTTTATTTGATTTGGTGTGATTATTTACAAAAATAGTTTACAAAACCTTTTTTGAATTCAATATTAGTTTTTTTTGAATTGAATACTTCTTTTGAAATTATCTCGAGGTTTACCTATTTATTGATCATAAATAATATTTTTTAATTCGATATTAATGTAGAAACTTATAGAAATCATCTTTAAAAAACATATCGATCAATTGATAAAAAAAATAAAATTACTTAGAACCTTAAGTTGAGATAGTAAATTAAGAGAAATAACAATTTGAGAGAAAAATCCTGTAATAGTATTGCATTAGGGGATTATTTGTTTATACAAAACTCAACAGGATTAAAAAACTCCCACTAACCTAAAAAAAGTACCTATAATATTTCATATAGGATTTACAATGGTTCCCCTTAACTTATATATAAGATGATCAAGTTACATATATTGAATCAATTTTCACTTCTTTTCTTCCCTTCCCTTCGTCAATTATATGAATTTGACTCTTAATCTACATCATTATAAACAATAATGAATCAAATAATAAAGAAAGAGATATTATAACATTAATGAATCAATTAATAGAGAAATAGATAAATTAGTACATACCTCAAATATAATGGATAGTATATATTTCACCATCAAAGTCTCGTCTCATTATTTGTTGTGCTTTTTTTTGTAAGCCTTTCATGCAATCGTTTGAAGCACCTTAGTTCTCTTAGGATATTTGGACCATCATATTTGAATTCAATCACAATCATTCCTTTAGTCTCCATCCCACATTAGGCAATCTTACAAGGTTGAGGTTTGGGGATTGGGATATAGCACAGTCGGAAACTATCACCCTTTCGTTGTATAAGATTCATTATTGAGAGTTATTTTATAATAAATATATTTGAAGTCCATTTAAGCAGAATCGGTATACTGATGCCCTTTATATTTGAGAGACTTTTCATTTCCTTTCCGGTTTTTTCTTTCTTTCTTATTTTTCTTTCTTTTCTTTTTTTTTCTTTTTTTTTTACACCCGGGGAAGATGATGTTTTCAAACGGACAACTAGTAGTGATTTCAATACTATACGTACTTTCAAATTTATTTTAATTTTTGTCTCTCATTCATGAACCATCCACAACAATTAGGTTATAGGTCTTACCGATTCATATTGAGTTAGGGAAGCCTTCCTTGAATTATGCCCATATGTGACTTGACCTCAGGATAATTGTGTTAGAACTATTGTAGATATGCCATTTTTGTCCTAAAAGTCCTTTGATGCAACTTACTCTTGCTTGTATAACTCTTTGTCCCTAAAAAGATAGAAGATATAAGAATGATCCAAATCACTTCATAAATAATAATAATAGTATTTAACCATTTAGTTACAACTAAAGCTAGGAAAGAAGATCAATAAATAAAATTATAATCTATCAACCAATACAAACATTTATTCGTTAGTTAAGCAAAAACTCACCTTTATCGTTAAGGATGAATCATTTGTAACAACAATTTAATGAAACTTGTACTTTTCGGAATCAAGATGAAACCTTTTTGAACTGCAATATAAAAAAAAAAAAAGCAAAGCAATAATTTATTATTGATCCATCTGTATTGTATGTCTTATATTCTACAGATTTTAACAACATAACTCCATTTTATATTCTAGATTTAAAACGATGTTTCATAACTTACATCTGTATATGATAAATTGCTCTTATAGATGAAATGATTGATTAGATCTACGAACAATACAAATTTCACGGCAATTGGATGATTCGGTTGTCGAAGAGAGAGGCGATTGAAGATTGAGTATATTTTGGTGCATAAAAAAACTACACCTTTCATACAATATAAAAAGAAAATAAGTCTTTTTACTTCATAAGGACATCAATTGTAAACATGTATAATTTGAAAAGGGTAGAAAATAATATTTTACTCACCTCTTTAAAATTTTTTTGGGACTAGTTGTAATCCAAAACTCAGTATATGGATGTCATTTGATGAGTAAATGCCTGCACCATATGTAAATGAACATTAAGTAAAAAATCATTATAAATAAATTTGTAAGTCTAATAAGTCTAAGTTTACATTAATACCTTCTTGTTATATAAATTAAAAATCTAAGTTTACATTAATACCTTCTTGTTATATAAACTAAAAATCTTTATTTGTTTGTATTATAAACATTATTCCTTCCAAGATTCCGCACAAGCTTAATTCATAAATCCTAAAATAAAATAAAAATAAGTAAAGAAATAATCAAATAACAAACATAAATTTAACAACAAATTAATTAATCAAATACCGTTTAGGATCAATGTACGGAAGTAAAGGAGCGCCTATGCATTATTTTGTGCGGGAGAAGGATTCTCGCTCCTACCGACGATGAACTGATGTTGTAGAAGCATATTTGCGCTCCATCTTTTCTTTGGATCTTTAGTTGTGCACCTCTTCCAAAAATCAAAAGCCTCTTTGGACATTTTACTTCGCTTTATTAGTTTAATAAGATTTTGGTTCATATTTTTGCATTTCCATTGCGGCGTTGATGTGATCATTTCAAAGAATGAGCATCCCAATGCCCAGATATCGGTAGAAGTATCATATTCTCCATCATTTAATGTCTCAGGAGGCATATAATGAGGAGTACCTAGCGTCATTCCCGGAAGATTGAATGGCTGAATAGTCATACCAAAGTCTCCTATTTTGGCCTTCTCGTCGACCATTAATATGTTTTCCGGTTTTATATCACAATGGACGTATCCACTCTCATGGATGTAGCGCAGACCCTTTAAAATGGAAAGTGTATATTCCTTTGCTTCAATTTCGGAGATTCCGCTGTATTTAGATGTCTTTGATGATTGAATGCGGTCGTGCAAAGTGCCGCCCGAGGCGTACTCCAAGAAGATATTTGTAAAAAAATTTGTGCCTTCAACGGTGAAATCATAACCATATAGACGAATAATATGCGGGCATTCTTTAAATTTAGAGAGAATATCTCTTTCGTGTAGGAGAGATGATGAATTTTCGTACTCCGCGGATTTAACTGCCATTATTGGAATAGACGGATAGAGACAATGTCCTTCTAATGGACGACCTAGATAGACAACTCCATAACTGCCTTTGCCCAATTTCTCGAGTCTCTCCCACAAAGACATTATTATTCCTTTCAAAGTAAAAAATAATTACGATTAAGAGAGAAATAACGAAATATTCAAATACACAAACAAATATGTAGAAAAAAAATAATCACATACCAATTGACGCAAAGTATCGAAAAATCAAAAGAGAACAGATTGATTTAAGTGTTTTAGAAATTTTGGGAAGAGGAATGTGTGATGAATTTTTTCTTGAATTGACTTGATTGAGATAGTTTTATATAAAATAAAATAGATTTGAAATAGTAAAAGCTAATTATTAGGAAGAAATATTTTATAATAAAAGATTTATTATATTTAAATAAAGAAAATGAAAAATAAAAAAATTTGTGATACATTGAATAAAATAGATTTGAAACAATAAAAGGAAACAATAAAAGCTAATTAGTAGGAAGAAAGATTTTATAATAAAAGATTAATAAAAAAACCATAAAATTGTAATAGGCATAAATTTAGGAGGACTAATATTCTTCGACAAAGTCTTTGCAAGTAAAACATGGCAAAGAAAGCTTTCTTTCACGACTCACCCCAACTCACCCCGAGACTAATTAAGATTCTTCTTCCAGAGAGAAAGAGATTGAAACCAGTTTCCTCTTAGTTTGTTTGGAGTTGTCTTAATTAGTAGATCTATCTAGCTATCTATCTGTTTCTCCCACAGAAAATTTTGCATTTACGAATAATTAATTAGCAAAAATAAATCATCAAAAACAAATTTGGTGGCTGCTCAGATCCGAGAATTGAATACATAAAATGTCACTTCTTCAAGCCTTGTGATCCAAACAATCCCAGGCCATGCACTAACTCCAAAAAAACCTCCTTAATTCAAACAATTAGTTAAGTCTTAAGTAAACAGATGTCTCATTCAAAAATAAAGATAACTAACATTGATGCTTTCAAATGGAATATAGGGTTCTTGTTGGACATGTTGCATTATTCTTTGAGATTTATATTTTTTGTGTCTCTTCTTTGGAAGGGGTTTCAATTATTATCATTTTGGTGCATTCGTCGACATGCATTGCACAAAAACTTAGTTATGCGTTTTCGCAGTCTCTAAATAGTCATGATTATAATAATTTGTTTATTTAAATAAGTAATATGTTTTTTTAATTTGTAAATATAAATATATATGTATATATATTTTTGTATAAATTGAAATATTTTTTTATAAATTTGTAAAATTTTAATATTTGAAGAGCTATTTAACCTATCAAAATTTTGATTAAGTTGATGAATATTATTATCGTGATTTAAAAAATAAAATAAATAATTTAATGATGATCAAATTAATGTTACATATAATTAAAATATAAAGGCAATGGAAAAAGTTCTTTTTTTCTTGCATTTTGGGGCATCCTTATTTTAATTCTCACAATTATAACATATTAAACACTATCTAGAAATAAGCTCTAATTAATTTTATGATTAATTTTATGAGATATAAAATAAAATGTATTTATATATTGATTTTTTCTTTATTTAATAAAAAAAATTAATTAAAAATCAATATTATATTATGTTTTTGTATTTGTATTTGTTTTAGTTTGAATATTTTAAAAAAAATATATTTACAAACTAGTTAGGTTAGATATAGAGTGAGGGAATTTAGTGAGGGAATTTGGTGAGGGAATGACGTGACATCATCTAATTGTTGGAAAATGTAAAAGTGGGAGGAAAGAGAGAAAAGAGAGAAATTATTTGATTTTTTCAGCGAATAAGATTATGCCACGTCATTCCCTCACCAAATTCCCTCACCTAATCATTTCTCTCTCATTTTGATATGTAACTTCAAAGACATTATTATTCCTTCAAAGTAAAAATAATTACAATTAAGAGAGAAATAACGAAATATTCAAATACACAAACAAATACGTAGAAAAAAATAATCACATACCAATTGACGCAAAGTACCGAAAAATCAAAAGAGAACGGATTGAGTTGAGTGTTTTAAAAATTTGGGAAGAGGAATGTGTGATGAATTTTTCTTGAATTGACTTGTTGATTGGGATAGTTTTATATAAAATAAAATAGATTTGTTAGAGAAGAAATATTTTATAATAAAAGATTTATTATGTTGAAATAAAGAAGAAGAAAAAGAAATTGTGATTTATTAAATAAAAAATATTTGAAACAATAAAAGACATAGGAAAGATTTTTTAATAAAAGATTAATAAAAAAGCCATAAATTTATGTTATTAAAAAAATAGAAATATATAATGATAGTATATATTGGAGGGTATTTTAATAGTATAATTAATAAATTTAAAAGGATGAAATGATATTTAATTATGTTTAAATAAAGAAAAATAATAGGCATAAATTTAGAACATGCATAAATTTCGGATTGGGAGAAGGTCTTAAACACTAAATCTTATAGTCACATGACTTACCATTTTTACCTAGTCTTACGAAAGCAAACTATCTTCACATTTGTTTGCTCTTTTATTTTTCTCCAAAATCAAATAAAATAAACTGCCACATTTGTTTTCTCTTTTATTTTTCTCCAAAATCAAATAAAATAAACTCCCAACTAATCTAACTCCAACTAATATAACTAATATTCTAGAAGGAAGGCTAACTAATTTCCAAAACAATAAAATTAAACTATCTCTCTAATTAGAAATTAAACAAATTGTTTAATAAAAGAGACCTTTAAAATTGTATTTAATTAAATCAAATCTAATTAATCAAAATAATTAAAATTTAACAAAAATATATAAATATTTTTTGGTTAATATAAAGCAAAAAAATATTTTTTTGTATTTTGTTATTATTGTAAATATTATCACCTTAACTTATTAAAAATAATCTAAAATCAATTATTTTTAAAAATTTAGTTAATTATAAATATTTTACTTAATTTTAATATTCATGACTCAATATTTTAATATGTACCTTCTTCTTTAGTTCAATATTACCTTATTTCTCTATTATCTAGAAATTTACCTATTTGTTGAAGAGCAATATTTTTGAATTCAATATTAGTATTGAATCTATAGAGATTATTTTAAAACAAAAAGACATTTATCGATATAAAATTGCTTTGTTAGTAAATCACAGAAAAAAATTATTTAAGAGAAAATCATATAGTGTTATTACATTAAGGGATATTTGTTTATACAAAACTCAATAGGATTAAAATCTTCCACTAATCAAAAAAATATACCTGTTGTATTTCATACAGGATTTATAATTTTTTCCCTTAACTTATATATATGAGAGGATCAAGTGACATAATTGAATTAAATCTTCACTCTATTTTTTCTCCCCTCTTTGTCAATAATTTATCAAAAATCCTCTATCGAACATGATTTTACAATTGAGAAAATTTGGGAATATAGCTTTATTGTCCTTGTTAGAAAGATTAAGGGGCCAAGAAACTCAAATACTTTAGACTTTTTAGAATTGACAAAAAGTTTAGCTAATAGACTCAAAGTTCTTTTCCCATAACTTATTTCTCCTAACCACATATCGTTCGTACAAGATAAAAAGATTACCACCGCTTCACTCATTGCAAATGTGCGTATTGACTCTATTATTAGAAGAAAGGGACGATAATTCTTTTGTAAATTTAATATCGAAAAAGCTTTTGATCACGTTAATTGAGATTTTCTCTCCTTGAGAATATTGGTTTTGGAGTGAAATGGAGGAAGTGGATCAAAACTTGTGTTACTGAACTTAAGTTCTCAAATCTTATCAACGGCGGCACAGTGTCTGAGTTTTTCAATAGCTCGAGAGGGCTTAGAGAAGGGGATCCTTTATCACCCCTAATTTTCACGGTGATTATGGAATGTTTGTCAAAACTATTCGAGAGAGTCATCAACGCTAGTCTTTTCACAGGAATTAATATAGGAACGACGAGAAAACCCAACTATATATCTCACTAATTACTTTTTGTTTTTGTTGATGATACTTTTTTTCTTATTAAATCTACAATAGAAAACTTCTTTCTCTTATGAAGATTTTTATTATTTTTGGCATGTTTGGGGAGGAATATAATAAATTAATAAGATTAATAAGAAAGAAAATTTATTGCATTGTAAATGTTGGTTTTTGGTTGATTGTTAAAAGCTATTTACTGAACCCGGTTCTTGAGCTATGGCTTACATCCAAAGTACGATTATTCAATGATTATTAATTAAATATTTGTTATCTACTATCTCTCTTTTTCTTCTACCCTGTTTATCCTACCAAAGTAATGTTTCATCATCTTATTTTGTTTGGTTATATAGCCTATTCATCAATCCTTGTCCACCAGGTGTTTGATGGAATGCACACACTGAAGCAAAAACATAATATTGGTTTAGTGCTAAAACAAATGTAACTAGTTTATCTGTTTTTCATCATTCTTCGTCTTGTTTCTAGGATAAACAAAATAATAGTTGATCATGAATTCATGATCCTTATGGTCACTTAGAAATCGGAATGCTGACCTGTGTCCTTGGATCAATGTTATTTGTATTGATAGACTAGCTCAAACATATGTAAAATCCCAATTTGGTCTTTATTTTTTACTTCTTGTTTGTTAAATAATCACATTTGTGTTTCTAACAACACTTGTATGGCAAGTGTAAGTCATAAATTTCAGTCTTAATATTATCTACTTAAATTTTCTGCAAAATTATGTTCTACATGGTTGAATTATATGAGATAACTAATATATAGTTAAGAGTATTTGTCCAAAGTTCTCACATGTCAATTGTGTTTTTTGAAATTCTTTTCTTAATTAATCATAAAAAAAATTGTTTTTTATTATTGGGTGCAGGGGTTAAGTTGTAGTTAGTTAGGTTTTGATCACTATATACAAGAAGCTAAATTATATAAAAAAAACCGAAACTATCAACATTTAACTTTTTCTCATGGCTGTGTTAATTCATTCCCAGACCAATTGATTGAAACAGAGAGGTCGCCCCTATGAAATTCAAACACCCTTAAGATTTGATTTATACTTATGGATAACTAACTACAGACTCCTAGAAGAAAAGAGAGTTATACGAACCAAATTATTGTTCTTAGAGATATGGTCTGGGCAATGTATATGAAGAATTATCTTGCTTGACAGTATGTGTGATGTGTTTAGGGTTTAGGGTTAAGATGTTTTCATGATTAATTTTGTAAATAATAGCAGAAATCCTGAACACTAAAATGCATATTCCTTACTCAAGATCTGATAACTTTATTTTTTTTTATTTTTCTTTTTGGCTCATATTTTTTTCTTTTCCTATCATGGTAAGATGGTGTACAAATGTGGGTTATGTAGCTAGAAAAGCATAGCCTTAGTAAGTGAGACAGGCTACTGGCTCCAAAGCATGAAATTGGAAAACTAGCGTGCGAGTGAAAGGTTCCATGCTATCATTGAAGCAATGTGTTTGTATTTCCTCCACCTTAGTCATTTTCCAAAGCTATCAGCTAACTTGCATGTACAATTCTATATAAACATGTTCTTCTTGTTAGGATTTGTATCTCCCAAATCCGACCAGCTTGAAACAATCTGTAAAAAACACAAGAACACACAAATTTATAGTGGTTCACTCAAATTGAGCTACATCCACTTCAGCCACCACCAGATTTCACTACGAAGAAGAAAAAGAAATACAGAATTTTTGCCTCACACTTTATCTCTCTAGAATTCTGTCTTCCCAATGTAAACCCTTAATAATTACATATTTATAGGGTAAACATTCAGGTAATAAACCTAAATAACTTTGGTCAGGCCTAAGCCCAAAACCAAAAAAGATAAACCCAATAAACTCTAATTAATAATGTAGAGTTTATTATAAGTGTAGGCTTCATAACTCAACAATCTCCCACTTGGAGACTAACTTCATCATCTCTCGATCGGTAGTGGCTTTCCATTCGGTTTCTTAAGGAAGAAGACCAACTGAAGTTGCACACAACTTCAGTTTCTCATTTGTCACAGTTTTCGTCAACATATCAGCTGGATTCTCACTCCTGGGAATCTTCTCAAGAGCTAATACTCCATCTTCTAAAGCTGACCGGATGAAATGATAACGAACCTGTATATGCTTCGTCCTGACATGATAAACATGATTCTTTGTCAAATGAATGGCACTCTGACTGTCGCATCGCAACACACTTCCCTCGTAGTCTTGACCCAATTCTCGCAAAAAAGGTTGTAACCACATCATCTCCTTAGCAGCTTCTGTCACAGCAACATACTCTGCCTCACAACTAGAAAGAGCAACAATCTTCTGCAATTTTGAAACCCAACTGATTGCAGTACCTCCCAGAGTATAAATGTACCCTGTTGTGCTATTACTACTATCAACATCACCACCATTGTCAGCATCAACATATCCTTCCAAACCCATATTAGACTTTCGAAAACACAAAGCAAGACCCGTACTTCCTCTTAAGTATCGTAGTATCCACTTTACTGCTTCCCAATGTTGTCTACCCGGATTGCTCATGAATCTGCTAACAACTCTCACTGCATGTGTTATGTCTGGTCTTGTACAAACCATCGCATACATAATACAACCAATGGCAGAGGCATACGGAACAATTGCCATGTAATTTTTCTCCTTCTTTGTTGAAGGCGACTGATCTTTAGATAGTCTGAAGTGACTAGCTAAGGGGGTAGTAACTGGTTTTGCATCATACAAGTTGAACCTGCTAAGAATTTTCTTCACATATCCTTCTTGTGAAAGCTTGAGAACTTCTTCATCCCTGAAAAATTCTCATCCCAAGGATTTGTTTTGCAGCACCCAAATCCTTCATTGCAAACTTTTCAGACAACTCTTTCTTAAGCTTGTTAATCTCATACAAGCTTGCTCCAACAATCAACATGTCATCAACGTAGAGAAAAAGAATAATGTACGATTTATCAAACCTCTTGATATAGCAGCAATGATCAGCTTCACACCTCAAAAAATTGTTACTTTTCATGAAGCTATCAAACTTCTGATACCATTGCCTTGGAGCCTGTTTCAAACCATACAGACTCTTCTGAAGCTTACACACAAGTTCATCTTTTCCTTTGATTTCAAATCCTTCTGGTTGTCGCATATAAATTTCTTCATCTAGATCACCATGAAGAAAAGCAGTTTTGACATCCATTTGATGAAGATGAAGGTCTTCTTTCACAACCAAACTCAAAATAGTTCTAATTGTCATCAATTTAATTACTGGAGAGAAGATTTCATTGTAGTCAATACCTTCTTTCTGTTGAAATCCTTTCACAACCAACCTTGCCTTGTACCTCATGGTTTTATCATGTTTTTCTTTAATCTTAAAGATCCATTTGTTGTGAAGTGCTTTCTTTCCCTTTGGTAGCTCAATGAGCTCCCAAGTCTGATTCAACATCAAAGAGTCCATCTCATCTTTCATCGTAGACTCCCACTTAACCGATTCATCAGATTGTATTGCTTCCTCATAGCATTTAGGTTCACCTCTATCTGTCAACAAGATATAGTTCAGAGATGGAGACCACCTCTCAACTGGTTTTCGATTTCTTGATGATCTACTCAACTGTATAACCGGTGTTTGCTGATTTACCTCTAGAGCCACGTTCTCAACGATTTCATCTTCAACAACACATTGTTCTTCTTCGACAGTCGGTATATATTCAGCTGAAAAATCTCTTAAATTGACTATACTAGTCTCTTTCAACTTGGAATCATCATCTGATGTCTTCCCAACACAATCTTTGTAGAGAACCTGTTCATTGAAGATAACATTTCTGCTACGAATGATCTTCCAATTTTGATTATCCTAGAAACGATAACCAAACTCGATATCAGCATAACCAATGAAAAAACATTTATTAGACTTCTGATCAAGCTTGCTCTTATCACATTCACTAATATGAACATATGATAAACAACTAAACACTTTCAAATAAGAAAGGTTTACCTTTTTATTGCTCCAGGCTTCTTCAGGAATTCTGAATTCAAGAGGAATAGAGGGTCCCCTGTTTATCAAATATGCAGCAGTATTTATAGCTTCTGCCCAGAAGGTTTTAGGAAGCCCTGTATGAAATCTCATGCTTCTAGCACGCTCGTTCAATGTTCGATTCATTCGTTCAGCTACTCCATTCTCTTGAGGCATTCGGGGAACAGTCTTCACCATACTGATCCCATTCATAGCACAATACTCTTTGAAATCTGAATTGATATATTCACCTCCGTTGTCGGATCTCAAGCACTTAACTTTCTGATTTGTTTCATTTTCAACCAAAGCCTTCCACTTCTTGAAAATAGTAAATACTTCAGACTTGTGCTTCATAAAGTAAACCCATATTTTTCTTGTTGAATCATCTATAAAAGTCACATAGTAGTATGATCCGCCAATAGAAGAATCAGGTGCAGGTCCCCACACATCAGTGTGTACCAACTCTAGTCTTTCTTTCTTGAGCTCCTTCCTAGTTTTTAAGAAACTCACTCGTTTCTGTTTTCCAAGAATGCATGTTTCACATAACTGATGTTCAACAAACTTCAGTTCTGGAATGTGCCCATTTTTCAAAAGAATTTTCATCCCTTTTTCGCTCATATGGCCTAACCTGCAATGCCCCATAGCTCACTGTTCTCCGAGTCATCAATTACAGCAGCAACTGTTTCTCTGCAAGTTGAAGTCGTGTATAACGTTCCAGTTTTGTGACCTCGAGCAACAACAATTGCTCCTTTAGTCACCTTCCATGCACCATTTCCACAACTGAAATTGTGACCTTCTTCATCAAGTTGTGTAACAGAAATCAGATTGCGCATTAAACCTGGAATGTGTCTCACCTTATTAATCTTCCAAACAGAACCATTTGCCATCTTCAATTTGATGTCCCCCATGCCAACAATATTCAGTGCCTCACCATCTGCGAGATAAACTTTCCCACAGTTTCCAGCCACATAATTCTCCATTAATTCTTTGTGGGCAGTGGTGTGGAAAGACGCTCCCGAGTCCAAAACTCATGAATCTATCAGGCTATCAACTGACAGAAGTAACGCATCAGTGACAGATTCTGTAACAACATTGGCTGCATTATTTTTATCATCACCATTTTTCTTCAGTGTTTTGCACTTCCTCTTTAAATGACCCTGTTTATCGCAATTCCAACACTCAAATGTCCGCCCAGACTTGGACTGACTCCTCCTGCTCCTTGACATAGATTTGCTCTTACCATGGTTGAAATTTCTATCATTACCTCTTCCCCTGTTTTCCACATTCGCAGCAGAACCTTTGAATGTTTCACCAGAATCAATTTTACGAACCTCTTCAGCAAGAATACGATCTCTAACTTCAACAAATTTCAGTTTAGCATTTCCAACTGAATTACTAATTGTTGCCCTCATAGGTTCCCAGCTATTTGGTAGAGATGCTAACAAAATCAGGGCACTAACTTCATCCCCAAAATCAATCTCAACAGATAGCAATTGATTCACAATTGTATTGAATTCATTCAAATGAGTAGTGACAGAAGTACCATCAACCAATCTTAAGTAAAAGAGTCTTTACATTAAGTGTACCTTGTTGTTAGCAGAAGGTTTCTCATACATATCAGAAAGAGCTTTCATCAGACCCATGATGGTCTTCTCCTTTACTACATTGTGAGCAACTGTCTTGGCTAGCGTCAATCGGACAACTCCCAAAACCTGTCTATCAAGGAGTTTCCATTCATCTTCATCCATCTTCTCTGGTTTCTCACTCAAAGACACATTAAGCTTCTTTCCATAGAGATAATTATGCAGCGTGCGTGGCTAGGATGAACCTTTATCAAGATTCGTTGATTCTTACGAATACCGAAAGTTGATAGATATTGAGGAAACCTCGTTTTCTGATTAATAATCTTCCCATAAAAAAGTGTTTTAAGATTCTTTAAATACTCAAACCCTAGCTTGCAAAAGAAATAAACAACTTTTAATAAATTGCAAAAAACACCCGAAACTAATAAAAATGCGATTTTGAGCCCCTAAACGTCGTCAGATGGCCTTAAACCATCATACCTCATGGCAAAGCCATGACTTCTTCACAGCACCACGTTTCCGCCCGAAAAACACTAGGCAATCGTCGAAATCTGACACTTGCGAGATATTTTTGGATGCTGCAACTTTCGCATAAACGCCTCTTCGACTCGCACTGCATCATTCCCCCCATGGTAGAAAAGATTCGTCCTCGAATCTGGAACCGCATCATCCTCATCAGAAGAAGATTCACCCACAAAAGGAACAAGATGCTTCACATTGAACACATCAGAGGTACGCACATGGCTGGGAAGGCGTAAACGATAAGCATTAGGGTTGATCTTCTCCACAATCTCAACAGGACCAATCTTCTTAGCAGCAAGCTTGCTATATTCATGAGCTGGAAAACGATCCTTAGTCAGAATAGCCCACAAAAAGTCACCAACTTCAAAATCAACAGCACGCCTTCTCGAATCAGCCTTCTCCTTGTACTTGGCAGTAGCAGCAACCAAGCGGTCATGAGTGGTCTGATGAATCTGAGCCAACTGACCAACAAAATCCGCAGCAGTGGAATGAGGACGCACCTTGCTGGGAAGCGCTAACAAATCAAGAGGAGCACGCGGAGACAGCCCGTAAATCACATGGAAAGGACTAAAACCAGTGGAGCGATTAACAGCATGATTGTGAGCAAACTCGGCCTGAGGCAGCTTCAGATCCCAAGCCTTAGGATGATCCCCAACTAAACTGCGCAGAAGGTTCCCCAAAGACCTATTAACAACTTCAGTTTGGCCATCAGTTTGCGGGTGATAGGCACTGCTAAAATTCAGCTGAGTATTAACAAAACGCCAAAGACTCCTCCAAAAGTGACTCACAAAGCGAGTGTCCCGATCAGAAACTATGGAGGCAGGAAGTCCATGAAGGCGATACACATCCCTGAAATAAAGCTGTGCAACAGCCACAGCATCAGAGGTTTTCTTGCAGGGAATGAAATGAACCATCTTCGAGAATCGGTCAACCACCACAAAAATCGAATCAGAACCACGCTGGGTACGTGGTAGCCCAAGGACAAAATCCATACTGACATCAGACCATGGTTGAGTGGGAATAGGCAGAGGCAAGTATAACTCGGCATTAGTCGACGCGCCCTTAGCCAACTGACAAACACGACAGCGAGCAACAAAACGCCCCACCTCTTTGCGCATCGAAGGCCAGAAATAAGAAGCTGCAAGAAGCTGGAAGGTACGATCACGCCCAACATGGCCTTCTTTATGGAGTTCCTGAATCATCCTCAAACGCAGGCTGCAATCTGGAATGCACAGCTGCACACCGCGGAAAAGGAACCCATCCTCCAAGACAAAGTCCCTCGAATCCCCCTGTTGGATGCGAATGAGGACCTGCGAAAAGAAAGGATCATCACGATAGAGGTCCACAAACGAATCAAAGCCGGGTACATGGACACGCATCTCCGCCAACAGCCCATGACGACGACTCAAAGCATCAGCCACGCGATTAGACACACCAGCCTTGTGTTTAATCACAAAAGTAAACTTCTGTAAATAAGAGACCCACGAAGCATGACGATGAGAAATCTTGTCCTGACCACCAAGATGCTTGAGGGAATCATGATCCGTATATAAGACAAACTCCCGTTGAAATAAATAATGACGTCATTGTTTGACTGCCTAGACAATAGCATAGAACTCAATATCATAGGTACTGAAACGAAGTTTAGCGCTAGACAGTTTCTCACTAAAATAAGCAACAGGACGCCCAGATTGGCTAAGTACAGCCCCAATACCCAATTTCGAAGCATCACAATGTAGTTCAAATGGCTGGGAAAAATCAGGAAGAACCAAAATAGGGGCTGAAGTGAGTCGGTGCTTGATCTCAACAAAGGCAGCCTCGGCATCATCCGTCCAGAAGAACTTAACCCCCTTCATACAATCAGTGATAGGAGCCGTAACACTGCTGAAGTGAGGAATAAAACGCCGATAGAAGGAAGCCAAGCCATGAAAACTGCGAACTTCAGTGATCGAAGAGGGGCGGGACCACTGATTGATAGCCAGTACCTTACTCGGGTCCACTTTCAGGCCCTCCCGAGATACCACATAACCGAGGAACTGGGTAGAATCAGTAAGAAATGTGCACTTCGAGGAAGCAGCATAGAACTTGTCACGCCGGAGAACAGATAACACCTCACGAAGATGGGAGAGGTGTGCTACCTCGTTGTCACTGTAAATCAAGATGTCGTCGAAGTAAACGACTACAAACTTCCCAATGAAAGGGCGAAGAGCCTGGTTCATCACACGCATAAAGGTGCTAGGAGCATTCGACAGACCAAACGGCATAACCAGCCACTCATATAAGCCCTCACGAGTCTTAAAGGCAGTCTTCCACTCATCACCCATGCGAATACGAATCTGATGGTATCCACTCTTGAGATCCAGTTTGCTAAACACAGAAGCACCACCCAACTGGTCCAACAAGTCATCCAACCGGGGAATAGGAAACCGATAACGCACTGTAATCTTGTTGATAGCACGACTATCAATGCACATACGCCAAGACCCATCCTTTTTTGGGGTAAGAAGGGCCGGGACAGCACAGGGACTAAGGCTCTCTCGAATGTGTCCCTTAGCCAGCAAGTCCTCCACCTGTCTACGCAACTCTTCATGTTCTTTGGGACTCATGCGGTAATGAGGACGGTTGGGTAGGGCAGCACCTGGAACCAAGTCAATGTGATGCTGGATATCACGCAAAGGAGGCAAGGCACAAGGCAGATTCTCAGGAAAAACATCTGCAAACTCCTGTAACAGCGGCTGCACTAGAATAGGCACCTCAGAACTAGCACCACAGGTAATCAGCGAAAAAAATAGAGCAAACACCATGCCAGATTCGACCATGGCGGTCTGAAAAGGACCCCGAGACAACAAGGTGGCAGGGGGGAACGCATGATGAGTGGGGGCAGCACCCTTCTTGGGCTGATTTGGCATCAACACAATCTTGGTACCATTAAATAAGAACGTGTAGGTATTAGCACGCCCATCATGTATAACAGAATGATCAAACTGTCAAGGGCGACCAAGTAAAAGGTGACAAGCATCCATAGGAACCACATAACAATATACAGCATCACGATAATGGGAACCAATGGAAAAATTAACAAGTACACGCTTGGAAACTGTAGCATCCGTACCTTGACTCAGCCAGGACAGGCGATAAGGCTTGGGGTGAGGTTCAGTGGACAGACCCAGCTTCGAAACTACAACCTCAGAAATCACATTCTCACAACTCCCAGCATCAATGATGAAGGTGCAAACTTTGCCACCGATGGTACAAGTGGAATGGAACAGATTATTGCGTAACCACTCGTTGTCAGGAGCACGAGGGGTTAAACATGATCGACGAATCACCAAAAGGGGGCCAACATCACCAGAAACATACTCCTCCGCAGCCTCATCATCATAAACATCATACACTGGGGCTGAATCTGAAGGAAGAGCAGAGTCAGGATCATCCACCTCAGTAAAAAAACCACGATTGGTGGACATTGGGTTGCGACACTCTGCTTGGCGATGGCCAACTTCACCACA
Organism: Impatiens glandulifera; assembly: GCF_907164915.1. NCBI lineage: Eukaryota > Viridiplantae > Streptophyta > Magnoliopsida > Ericales > Balsaminaceae > Impatiens > Impatiens glandulifera. Next base: position 76,660,137 of record NC_061862.1, on the reverse strand, counting down.
ATTGAAACAACGCAAGCCACCGGGACGTCCCTGCGGGGGGGGCTGTAGTGCTGCGAGGGGGGCTGGGGTGGGATGGGCCGGCTGGGAAGAAGAACCAATGCCACTAGTGGGGACAACCTGTTTTCCAAAGCTACCTGAACCGCGCCTGGCTAGTTGTTTCTCAGCCTGTGAAGCACGCTGATGTGCCTCAGAAACAGTCAAGGGATCAAACATATTCAAAATATCCTGCAACTGGAGGCGAAGGCCACCAATATAGCGAGAAACCAACTGGAGAGGGGACTCAGACAGGTCAACACGAGCCACAAAGGTGTAAAACTCAGTGGAATAGTCATCCACGGAACGAGAACCCTGACGAAGATTCTGAAACCGCTGGTACAGGTTACGTTCGTAATTATATGGTAGAAACGCAGCCCTAATATGCTTCCTGAATTTGTCCCAATTCGTGAGCTTTGCCTTACCATGACGAACACGTGTCTATTTCAACTGCTGCCACCATGCTTGTGCACGATCATGTAAGTGGATCGTAACAAGGGGTACACGACGATCTGCAGGAACTTCCTTGAAATCCAGAATCTCTTCAACCTGAGAAAGCCAATCAATAAACTCTTCCGGTGGTAGACTACAATCGAACTTAGGGATGTCCACCCTGAAAGCCTGCTCCCAGCGATGATTGGGGCGTTCAGGGGATCGATTCCGAAGACCACCGAGAGGGTTTTCATCTGTCACCGTAACATCATCTTCAGGGTGGTGCATGTGCATAGATGCATCCATCCATTGCGTCAACCATTCAACCTGCCGCCTCAAATCGTCGTTATCACGGCGAAACTCAGCGTTTTCACGTCGCAACTCAGCAAGGTCACCATCATCAGCACCAGGGGTAGGGTTGCGCGGCTGTCTTCGGGGCGGCATACCTCAGGGTCGACTGGAAACTGATACCAACTGATGCAGCGTGCGTGGCTAGGATGAACCTTTATCAAGATTCGTTGATTCTTACGAATACCGAAAGTTGATAGATATTGAGGAAACCTCGTTTTCTGATTAATAATCTTCCCATAACAAAGTGTTTTAAGATTCTTTAAATACTCAAACCCTAGCTTGCAAAAGAAATAAACAACTTTTAATAAATTGCAAAAAACACCCGAAACTAATAAAAATGCGATTTTGAGCCCCTAAACGTCGTCAGATGGCCTTAAACCATCATACCTCATGGCAAAGCCATGACTTTTTCACAGCACCACGTTTCCGCCCGAAAAACACTAGGCAATCTTCGAAATCTGACACTTGCGAGATATTTTCGGATGCTGCAACTTTCGCATAAACGCCTCTTCGACTCGCACCGCATCAGATAATCTTCAATCTACATTCTCCAGAAGGCATAACCTGTCCCATCAAATCTTCCAATTCCATGTCCTATACTGTTCTCACTTGCCATTATTTCCAATGCTCAGATCTAGACCTAGCTGCTCTGATACCAGTTGTTAGGATTTGTATCTCCCAAATCCGACCAGCTTGAAACAATCTGTAAAAAACACAAGAAAGAAGAACACAAGAACACGTGGTTCACTCAAATTGAGCTACATCCACTTTAGCCACCACCAGATTTCACTATAAAGAAGAAGAAGGAATACAGAGTTTTTGCCTCACACTTTATCTCTCTAGAATTCTGTTTTCCCAATGTAAACCCTTAATAATTACATATTTATAGAGTAAACATTCAGGTAATAAACCTAAATAACTTTGGTCAGGCCCAAGCCCAAAACCAAAAAAGATAAACCCAATAAACTTTAATTAACAATGTATAATTTATTATAAGTGTAGGCTTCATAACTCAACACTTCTTATTGGCTTTTTCAAATCGCGGTCCTTTTAAGGCATTTCAGATTTTACTAGAATTTGTATCATCTTGATATAATAATCTTTTTTTGCCTCATGTTTTTCTGGAATTAGCTATCTTTTATTTTATATCTCTTTACTATCCATGACATGACGAAATATTTGAGAGGCGTATCTGTTGGCTCAATTGATGGATGAATTTTTGAGTGGTCCGAGTACAAGATCTGACATATATCTCACCACTCACTTTTAATTTGCTAATACTGCAGATGGAAGAGTTTCATTCCCACAGTCTTGTTTCAGTGAATACTCTGAAACGTCATTGAATAAAGATTCGAAAGCAGAAGCTTACATTTTTATTAAGGAAATATATATATAAATATATATATATATATATATATATATATATATATCCTAATTTGTAATATATACTGTGTCTTTCAATGATTTACAAATGAACTTATTCTCAAGCATGAGAGTATGTAAATTTTACTGCGAGTCTCATATTAATTTAGATGATGAAGTGCCTCACAAAAAGGGAAGCTTTGATCACGAGTTCTTTCACAAAGTTAACAAAGTAACTTTAACATGGTCAACCCTATTAAATTCCTTATTTATTTCATTCTAATAAGACACATGATGTTTGTAATATGAATCCAACATTCAAATTTATTTTTTATCTAAATATGTGATCTCTATTTTGTTCATATAGTATAAGACACAAAATTATGGTTACATAATTCTTTGATCAGATTGAGCATAATGGAGAGAGGAAAATTTGTTCATGAAGAAGCTGAGGTTGACGAAAATAGTAAAAAAAAAGACATCAGCCTAAAACAGCTTGGGCCAAATGAAATCTCTAATTTTGTTCCCAGGTGATTAATTAACTTGATTTCTTTAAATTTTAGCATGAATGAAACTTCTGAGATATCTCTTTTGGCCCTTACAAAAGGATTTTGTTGGAAATTGGTTCAAAATTCAAAAACAAATTATTTGTTAATGTTAGTAAAACCATTATATATATATATATATATATATGCTGTCTTGTTACTGTGTAATTAAATTTCAGGCTGTTTGATAGAGAGGCGAAACTCTGTCACTACTTTTGGTACAGTTGACGGAGAAAACTGTGGATAAGACACCAAGTAATTTGTACTTATTTTTCTTTCAAGGTAAGTAAATCCAATGGCTTATGGCATATATGATATATTTGGTGGAAGATAGTATTTTGCCACATTGTTTATCACAATCACGATTGAAATTCATTAGCGAATTTTTAGATTGTGATATGTATTATTTGGTGGGCATTTTTGAGTTATTAGTGTGGCATATATGATATATTTGGTGCAAGCTAGTATTTTGCTTTATCACAATCACGATTGAAAATTCATTAGCGAATTTTTAAATTGTATTTGGTGGGCATTTTTGAGTTATTAGTGTGGAACTATAATGTTGTAGGACGTGATTGATGAAGATCTATGTGAGCAATTTTTAACATTGTCCATGGATATGCAGCAGAAAATTGCTGATGAACTAGATAGAACTCTTGCTGAAATTCTAATGAAACATGAAATTCGAAATAAAATCATTTGAGAATTGAGGAGGATTAGCTGGAGTTTTGCTCCATGAACTCAAAGACATTTCTAATTGCTCTGCGACAGCTATTTGATTTTATTTTAATGCAGGAATCTCTATCTATTTATTATTATATATGGCATGGATCTGAAATTAAAATAAGATGATGGGAGTTGAAAGTCAAGGTGGACCCAGCAATCATGATGATCTTTTAGCTCATAGATGTGTTCGCATACAGGAGAGAAATATTCGTTGTTCTAAATATGAATTGGTTCCCGATGATGTTGTTAGTATCAATTTGTGGTTGATAGCCAACAGAATCAAGTTTTTTATGAGGATTTCTATGATTCCAATCCTTTCACTGTGGGTATTCAAACTGAATGGCAGTTGCAACAAATGATAAAATTTGGTAATCGTAGTCTTCTACATTAGTTCTCCGACATTTTTCTCCTTACTAGCCTCTTCAAAATTTAAAGAAGTTGTTTCGGCTAAAAGACAGAAAATAGAGACATCATTCATTACAACTATATTCTCATAAAGTTCTTGAATAGTTCTCATCCTTCGTGATTCTTCGTTAGGGCTTCCACTTGATGAAGATGCACTAGAAAATGTGTTTGTTGTCGTCGTAGGAACTGCGAGCTGTCATGTTTCTTCTCCTTGGTTGTCCTCATCGAAGAATGGGAAGAATCCGTTGATGAAATCTTCATTAACTTCCCAATTTCAAGAAGCATTTTCATCAAACTTCACATCACGACTCACAATCATCTTTCTGTTGACAGAATTTTAGATCTTATAGCTTTCTGATTTCTCGTCATAGTCGATGAACACAAAATTTCTCGCTTCTATCATTAAGTTTGGTTCTCTCTTGTTTCGGTACATGTTTCTAAGCAATACTCTCAAAAATCCTTAAGTGAGATACATTTGGCTTCTTTCTGCTCCAAGCTTCAATTGGTGTTGTGTCTTTCCTTTTTAGTCGGACAACGATTAAGAAGTTACATTGTACGAGCCTCTATTTACGCCCAAAATTATTTTGCATCTTCTTATGTTTCATGATGCTCCGACCCATGTTGGGGATGGATCGGTTATTCCTTTCAACCCTTACATTTTGTTGTGGGGATCTTGAAGCTGTGAGGAAACGTCTAATTTCATTTCTTCACAAAAACATTTAGAAGCATTAGAAGTAAATTATCCACCTCTATCGGTTCTCAATGTCCGAATCATATAGCCAGACTCTTTCTCCACTAAAGTTTTGAAATTCTTAAAAATATCAAAACTCTTAGATTTTTTATTCAAGAAATAAACTCAAGTCTTCTGGCTGAAATCGTTGATGACAAATAAGAAATAATTACTTTTACCATAAGACGATGGCTTGATCGGTCCACAAACATCCACATGAATTGATTCGAGCAGTTTCGTTGCGCTTGACGTTGCTTCCTTCGGAAAGCTTTTTCTTGCGTGTTTTTTTAGAAGACATGCTTCACAAAGTTGATCTAGATGATTGATCAAATACATCCCTTCACCATTTTCTTTTCGGACGTCATTTTTAGGCCACTAAAATTAAGATGTGTCAACACCACGATGGATTTGTCGTACACACTTGCAAACAATTTGGTTCTTGGGTTTGAATAGGGAGCGAAACATCATATTCTTCGACATCATCACCTTTAGAGCGGTCAGACGGGCCAACCCATGGCGGGGCGGGCTGACCCACCATCCCGGTGGGCTGAAAAACCCAACCCAATGTGGGTTGCGGGTTAGGCGGGCCAGCCTACGGGTTGTCTCACTATAAATAAAAATCATTAATAATTCTAGTAAACAAGAGTTCAAGAACATGATCAAATAGTCATAATACACAACAAACAAGAGTATTGTCTATCGTTACACATGAATTGACCAAATAGTTCAATAAAGTAACTAAAATTTGAAAATTTCATAAAATATAAATTTTAGTAAAGTCAACATTCTTTAAATATCATCAATCGATATATAATCCATGTCAAATCCTTCTCCTTTATCGCTTTTTTCTTCAATGTCTGCATCAACATCCTCTAGAATATTTGATCTTTTCTTGGACAATATTGATGTAACTATTATGTTGTCTTTTTTATTTTTATTTATATATGAAATACACAAAAATGAAGGTAGTTAAAAATTAAAATCAAAATAAAGTAATATATTAAGTCACAAGTCACAAATAAGTCAAGAACATAATTAAAAAAATTGTAAATAACATTACCGATATCATATCCATGTAACAAATTGCGAGTACAAATAAGAGTCTGCACATTTACAGGAAGAGTGGAACTTCTATACTTGGTAAGCACCCGAGCACCAATGAAAAATGATGATTCTGATGCAATATAGTAGTTATAGGAATAGTTAAAACATCACATGCAATAAGTGAAAGGATTGGGAATTGATTCTTCCAATGCTCCAAAACATCCAAATCTTGATAATATACAAATTCACGTTTTGACTCCTCCAAATAGAGATCTAATTGAGATTTTCCAGCCCTTGTAATTGTGTGGCTCTCATATGCCATCATTTTCTGTATTAATTTAAATAGTTATAATAAGAAAATATAAACTAATTAGAGAGTAAAAGTAAAAAAAAAAACATTAGAAAACTTACATCAAAGATTCTCTTGCTCTTTTCTTTAACTCTAACTGCTCCTACACTTTGGAGAGGTATGTGTGTGGTAGAAGATTGTGGTTGTGAAGAACTTGTTTCATTATTGTTAGAATATTGGCCAAAAATCTTATACAATTTTCTCTTCACAAGTTCCATCTTCTCTTGGAATTTAACATAATCACTCTCAACTTTAGAATAAAAAAATCTAACATTGAAAGCTTTATACGTGGGACAAAAATATCCCCAAATGCAAGCACTGTGTTGTATTGATTCCAATATTTTTCAAACTTCTCCATCATTAGGGCTTCCAATTGATGAAGATGCACTAGAAAATGTGTTTGGTGTCGTCGTAGGAACTACGAGCTACCATGTTTCTTCTCTTGGTTGTCCTCATCGAAGAATGGGAAGAATTTGTTGATGAAATCTTCATTAACTTCCTAATTTCAAAAGTATCTTCATCAAACTTCATATCACGACTCACAATCATCTTTCAGTTGACAGGATTGTAGAGCTTATAGCCTTTTGATTTCCCATCATAATCGATGAACATAAAATTTCTCGCTTTTATCATCAAGTTTGGTTCTCTCTTGTTCCGACACAGTTTTGTAAGCTATACTCCCAAAAATCCTTAAGTGAGATACATTTGGCTTCTTTCTGCTCCAAGCTTCAATTGGTGTTATGTCTTTCACGTTTTTAGTCGGACAACGATTAAGGAGATACACTGGACAAGCCTCTACTCTACTTCCGCCCAAATTATTTTGGCATTTTCTTATGTTTCATGATGCTCCGACCCATGTTGAGGATGGATTGGTTATTCCTTTCAACCATTCCATTTTGTTGTGAGGATCTTGGAAATGTGAGGAAACGTCTAATGTCATTTTCTTTACAAAAACAGTCAAAAGCATTAGAAGTAAATTATCCACCTCTATCAGTTCCCAATGTTCGAATCATATAGCCAGAATCTTTTTCCACAAAAGTTTTGAAATTCTTAAAAGTATCAAAACTCTTAGATTTTTCATTCAAGAAATAAACTCAAGTCTTCTAGCTAAAATCGTCAATGACAAGTAAGAAATAATTACTTTTAACATAAGACGATGCCTTGATTGGTCCACAAACATCAACATTAATTAATTCGAGCGGTTTCGTTGCTTTTGATGTTGCTTCCTTCGGAAAGCTTTTTCTTGCGTGTTTTTCTAGAAGACATGCTTCACAAAGTTGATCTTGATGATTGATGAAATAAATTACCTTCAGCATTTTCTTTACATAATCATTTTTAGGCCACTGAAATTAATATCTGTCAACCCCACGCTAGATACGTCATAGAAACTTAGAAGCAATTTGGTTCTTTGGTTTGAATAGGGAGCGAAAACATTATATTCTTCGACAGCATCACCTTTAGAGCAAGGCTGTTAAAATCTCGAGTTGACTCTTAAAATCTTACGATTTTACGATTTCACATTAGGTTAACGAGTCTGATTTTAAGTAAACTCTTAAATAGGTAAACTCTTACGATTTTAAATTTGCGATAATAAGATTTTACGATTTTGCGAGTTCATAAATAATTTCGATTTTACGATCTTATACGATTTTACTTTAAAAAAACAAATTTATATTTAAAAATTAAAAAATAAAGTTATTATTTATTTAAATTAATTAATTAATATAATTAATTTTGTAATTGTAATTTTTTATAGTGTTATTTATTTATTATTATTATTTAATTAATTTTATATTAAAGTATATAATTTCTTAAAATTTGTTAAGTATAAAATATTTAATTATATATAAAATAATAATAATATATAACTATTATTTTTTCAAATTAAACTCTTACGATTTCACGTAAACTCTAGATTTTACGAGTTTACAATTGGCTAACGATTTTACGTAAACTCTCGATTTTGACAGCCTTGCTTTAGAGTGGTCAGACAGGCCAACCCATGGCGGGGCAGGCCTACCCACCAAAACGTATCGTTTGACGGGTCAACGGCGGGCCGGCCCACCATACCGGCGGGTTGAAAATCCCCAACCCAATGTGGGTTGCGGGTTAGACGGCTTAGCCCGCGGGTTGTCTTACTACAAATAAAAATAAATAAAAATCATTAATAATTCTAGAAAACAAGAGTTTGAGAACATGATGAATAGTCATAATACACAATAAACAAGAGTTTTGTCTATCGTTACACATTAAAAGACCAAATAGTTCAACAAAGTAACTAAAATTTGAAAATTTTCATAAAATATAAATTTTAGTAATGTCAACATGCTTTAAATATCATCAATCGAGATATAATCCATGTCAAACACTTCTTCTTTATCGCATTTCTCTTCAATGTCTACATCAGCATCCTCTAGAATATATTTGATCCTTGCTTGGACAATATTGATGTAACTATTACGTTGCCTTCTTGATTTTTATTTATCTATGAAATGCATAAAAATGACAATAGTTAAAAATTCAAATCAAAATAAAGTAATATATTAAGTCACAAGTCACAAATAAGTCAAGAACATAAATAAAATTATCGATATAATATTCATGTAACCAATTGCGAGTACAAATAAAAGTTTGCACATTTTCAGGAAGAGTGGAACTACTATACTTGGTAAGCACCCGAGCACCAATTGAAAAAGTTGTATCTGATGCAACAGTAGTTATAGGAATAGCCAAAACATCAAATGCCATAAATGAAAGGTTGGGTATCGATTCTTTTTATTCTTCCAATGCTCCAAAACATGCAAATCTTGATAATATACAAATTCAAGTTTTGGCTCCTCCAAATAGAGATCCAGTTGAGATTTTCAAGCACTTGTAATAGTTTGGCTCTCATATTTTATCATTTCCTGCATTAATTTAAATTATTATAATAAAAAATATAAACTAATTAGAGAGTACAAGTAAAAAAAAATATTAAAAAACTTACATCAAAGATTCTCTTGCTCTTTCCTTTAACTACTCCTACACTTTGGAGAGGTGTGTGTGGTAGAAGATTGTGGTTGTGAAGAACTTGTTTCGTTATTGTTAGAATATTGGCCAAAAATCTTATACAATTTTCTCTTCACAAGTTCCATCTTCTATTGGAACTTAACATAATCACTCTCAACTTTAGAATAAAAAAAAATCTAACAACAAAAGCTTTATACGTGGGTCAAAATTAAAATAGCCTTAAATGCAAGCACTGTGTTGTATTGATTCCAGTACTTTTTAAACTTCTCCATCATTCTTTTACACATATGACTTACCACCTCATCTTAATTCACTAAGTTTTCCTTTAACAAAACCTCAATTTTCTAGATTTGCATAAAATACAAATTTGAGGTAAGATAAAAAGAACTGTGTATCAACTTTGCAGTGTCATAAAATGGCTCAAGAAACTCACATATTTTCTCTCCTTTTTCCACTCTTCACTTGTAGGACACGATTTATAATTCTTATCATTGAATTGAAGAGAAGCAAAAGCCTTTTTATATTTGACAGCACTTTCCAACATTAAATTTATTAAGTTCCAACGAGTACACACATCCAATCGCAATCCAACACTATTATCAAATTTACCAACTGCTTGTACACATTCTTGAAACTTCTTTTTTCTAGTCTATGAACCTTTAACATACTTGACCGACTCTCCAATTTTACTCAAAGATACCGTGGAAACTTTCAAACCTTCTTGAACAATTAAATTCAATATATGAGCGGAACAACGAACATGAAAAAACTCACCATCACACAATAAGCTATCATTCAAGAAGAGTTTCATTTTCAAATGAACTTGCATACTGTCATTACTATATGCATTATTCAATGTCAAAGAGAAAATCTATTTTTCAATCCCCCAATCCTTCAAGAATTCAAACAATTTAGCAGCTAATTCAACTCTTGAGTGTGGAGGAGGCATGTGAGAAAAGTTAAGTATTTTGTTATTCAATTTCCAATCACTGTCAACAAAATGGGCAGTCAAACAAATATACACCAGTACATGTTTTCCATAAATCTGTAGTTAAAAAACTATGTTTTTAATGGCAGAGAAAACATGCTTAAGTTTCTCTTTCTCCCTCATGTAGAATTGGTTAATATCAGAAACAACAGTATTTCTAGAAATAAAAGCACCATCATGATTTACATGTTTTATCCAGGCTCTAATACCAGAATACTCAATAAATGAAAATGGTAAATCATGTCTAATGATTGCACAAATCAGTAGCTGACGTGAAATCTTTTTGTCTATTTTCTTAGACTTCATTTTTCCATCTTGATCAAGAATCATTTATCCTACGTCGTGAAACTTCAATTTGTTGCAAGTTTTAACATGACGCCACAATGTAAAAGTCCAATAATGTTTACCCTACATTTATATTGTTTTTTGAATCCATTACATTCAGCTTTTTCTATATTATCTATACCCTTCATTTTCTTAAAATACATCAAAAATATCATAATATTCCTTAAACTCTTTAGATGACCCTTCATCATGTTTAGAACTTTCAAATTCATTAACATCCAAATTAATACCTAGATTGTGAGATGAGTCCATTTTGAAAATGAATATATTATTTAACAGAATATTAAGTTTCAGACTTTCAGTGTGAAGCTTTTAGAACTGGAACCAAGTTTGAATCCACGAACCTTTGAAGGCGAGAACAAAGAGAATAAAGGCGGAACAAATAAGTAGTCGGCGATCAATGGGCGAAGTATTGAGTATTGATTGTTGTAGAGTCTGGAACCAAGTTTAAATCCACGAACTCTTGAAGGCGAGAACGAAGAGAATAAAGGCGGAACAAATAAGTAGTCGGCGGCCGATGGACGAAGTATTGAGTATTGACTGCTGCAGTGCTGCCTGTGAAAGAAAAAACTAGGGTTATGCGACATATGCCTATAAAGCTATAAATCAGATTATATTTTTTTTGCCAACCCGCGGGCTAACCCAAGCCTGACCTGAGCGGGTTGGCCCGTGTAGGCCTATTTCCAAATGGGTTGCTAATATTTCAACCCAACCCTTCTAAATTGTTTGGCGAGGCGGGCCAACCCCAACGGGCCTAACCCAAATTGACGGCTCTAGTCACCTTCGCAATTAGGTTAACGTTTCCGTCTCGTAGTCAAAGATTACGATCCTTCATTAAAATTTGGTAGCCTCTTTCCATGAGTTTTCTCAAACTCGTAATATTACTCTTTAATTTTGGGACATAATACACATCGGAAATAAAATTGCGTGTATCATCCTTCAACCGAATCAAAATGGTACATTTGTCTTCAATCTGGATTTTCGAAGCATCTCTGAACGTGATATTTTTGGTTGCCTTTTTCACAATCTCAACAATTTCGACTTGTCGCCACACATGTGGTTACTCGCACCATTGTCAAATACCATTGACTTTCTCCTCTAATAACTTCTTGATTTAGTGTCAATAATAACATCGACTCCTCTGTTTCTTTCTCATCTATGAGATTAACTTCTATTTTTGCATCTTCCGCATATCAGCAATTACGAGCATAATGATCTAATTTGTGACAATTGTAGCACTCAAGGCGTGACTTTTCGTATCCGCCGTTTCCTTGTCCAATTCCTCTTCCTCTACCACTATCACTCAGATATCTTCAAGGCTTTTCATCAATTTCTCTCTCGGCATCTGGATTGTTGCCACGTCCTCGACCACCACTATGAGAATAACTTCGACCTCGACTGTGGCCTCGATGAACTACGCTCCCCTTTTCGACAAACAAATGCTTGACTAGAAGGGTTTGCTCCAAAGGCTCCTTCTTGTGTTTTTCATCTTGCACCCGTAACAATCCACTTAATTCATTGATTGATAGTTTCTCCAAACATCTATTTTCTTTTCGATTGCAACCACTACATGGTCAAATCTTTGATGTAGAGAGCGTAAAAAAATTTCGATCGCTCGAACATCTTCTATGCTTTCACCATTTCGCTTCATTTGGTTAACGATAGATAAGATCCACATGAAATAATCTGAAATAGACTCTGACACTTCCAAATGAAGAGCTTCAAATTCTGCACTAAAATTACTACCCATTGAACTTGACTAGTGTACATGAACTATCACCAGGTTTCAACAGAAATATCGAGCAAATAACTCGAAGATTACTCACAAAATAAGGAGAGGAGTTTTGGAATTCTAGAGTGAGAAAGGATGAGACGACGTGTGGAGAGGAATACAAGGTGAATAGATATTTATAGTTAAAAATTAAACTCATGATCAATTATTTAATCCAACGACCACTAATCCATCATTCATCCATCCAACGGTTATCTTAGATTGTTTTTTTATCGTCCTTGCAAATTACATACAATAATAAGTATTTTGTAGTTACAATAGCAATTAACATCATTTGTTAATTGTCTCATTCAAGTCATTAATGTTAATTGTAACAATTAACAAATTCATTTTCATTTGAATTAAAATTAAAATTCACATTTGAATTTTGTGTGAATTTCATTTGAATTAAATTTTACTATTAAATTTGGTATAAATTTCATTTGTCTAAATATCATTTTAATTTAATTAATGAAATTAGTTTAATTTCAACCATCATAACTCAATAAACGAATTATATGAGGGTATCCTTTAAATTTTGCGAAAAAATCCCTTTCATGGATTGATGATAATTTTTTGTACTCTAGAGTTTTAACTGTCATTATTTGAATAGACGTATAAAGACAATGTCCTTCTATTGGAAGGTCTAGAGAGACAACTCCATAGCTGTATTTGTCCAATTTCTTTAATTTCTTCCCAAAAAAATATTATTATTCATTTAAAATAAAAATAATTATAATTAAATTAAAAGAGAAAGAAACAAATACGTAAAAAGAAAATAATCACATAGTAATTATTAAAAATAGAGATGGTAGTATAGAAACGCAAAGTAAGGAAAATCAAAAGATAATTCATATAAACTTTGGAAAGAGGAATAAACTTTTGGAAAGGAGGAATGTGGATGATAAGTTCTTCTTGACCTGATATTTGTATATAACTCATTCTAAAAATATGGCAACACTTGTTAATTAAAAATTATTTTATTGAACTTTTGAAAAAATAATTGTGATTTATTAAATTAATCATAGTAATAAAAAAGTATAAAGAAGCTAATTAATAGGAAATAACATGTCTAATTAATAAAAATTAAATTAAATTAAATTAAAATTTAATAATTTCTTAACTAAACTAATTAATAAGAGAATATAAAATAATTTTTAAATTTAATTAATAGATAATAATAACAATAATAATAATAATAATAATAATAAAAATAAAGGGTGTTTACTGACCTATTCCCTTCTAAACTTAGCTTGACTTGTTTATTTCACACGAGATTAAAAAACAATTAATTACTGTTTCAACGGGTGTGTCAACTTGGTTGTGTTTTATATAATAATAAAATAATATTAAAATATTAAAATTTTATTAAATTGTTTATAAAATAATAGTCAAAATAAAAATAAAAATTTTAAATATTATTTCACAACAAGAGAATGATGATAATAACTTTAAAAAAAATTGAAATAAAAGAGACTTAACTTAATTATATGAGAGAAAAAACTTCAAATCAAATTAAAACCTTAGATTTTTTTTGATAATTATGTTTTTATCTGCTGAAAAAATTAGGTTTAAGTTATGACTTATAATGTCACCTTAAATATTTTGTTTAGTATAATAAAAGCTTTAGTCTAGTAGGTAGGGTCGGTCCTTGGGGGCCAATACAAATTTAAATTTTGTGCCCTAAAATTGTAAATAATTTTTATTTAATTTTTTAAAAAAATAAAAATAATAAAAATAATATTAATAATATTATATATAATTAATTATAGTATTATGTTTAAAATTTTGGGAGCTCATAAAGTTGGAGCCTATGCAGTTTTATGCAACTGCATGGTTGCCTTCCCCTAGAGTCGGCCCTAAGTTCAGGTAAAAGGTGAAACTTGAAGGGAATAAAAGAGTTTGTCATTCTTAGTGTTTAGAACTAGAAATCGATAATCAATCTACATGGAACTAGAAATAGGTAAATCCAATGAAAACTAAAAAGTGGGAAGAGGGAAACGAATAGAGTGATAAGTGAGAAAGAAAAAAAATGTTATTTTAAAAAGAAAAAAAATGTTATTTTAAAAAGAAAAAAAATATGATAAACCCGTTGGGTCATCCCGGACTTTCGGATTTCCGGTCCAACTGGCGGGTTGACCGGTTTTAACTGGGTTAAATGTATTTTCGATTTTTTCGTCACCCCAGCCCGATTTGACGATTGTTTCACCGGGTTTGCAGGTCCCACCAGCGAGCCAAGTTTCAAAACTATGTTTTAGTTACTCAATTTAATATTGCGATGGATAAGAGAGTGAATTCAAATTTTTTTTTTTTTTTGGTTAATGGTTAAAAAAACGAATGCATCTTGATTTATCCACATGAGTGTGTGAGGTTTCATAATCTCCAAATTTCGGGTTTAACTTATTGTAATATTCTCCATATGAATTTGTGACAAAGGCTTGTTTGGTTTGTTGATTCTTGTAAAACATGACAAAAGGTTTTTCATAACATTATTTCAAGAGAGTCAACATACTTATTTTTATTTTTATTTTTATGTATTGGAGACATTTAAAATCAGTTTATTATTTAAACATAATCCTCTATTTCAAATTCAAATGAATTCTGAATCATTTGGTTGTTCTAGTTTCTAATTCAATTAGGTAACATATTTGTATCGGAAACTCTTTATTATTTCAAATGCAAAACTTAAACATTAAATACGTTTTCCTTGTAAACATTTTAAAAACAAAATTTTATTTTCATCTCATTTGATAGAAATTCTCAAATTCCTAGTTTGGGTGCCATATCAAATGCTCACCATTATTTTAAACATACATAACTGCAATTTGGCTAAGTTTGAACTTGTTTTCATGATGAAAAATAAGTTTTAAATCTTTTAAAGTTAAATGTTACATTTTATAGGTTTTTTTCTCAAAACCACACACAATTCATACCAATCTTGATATATACAATATAATCTAATCCATGTTAATTTGAACTTTCATTTCTTGATTTTCAATATTATGTTGACAAAATGTGTCCATCTTTTATTCACCAACCACACAATCTAAACTACAACCACCAACAACAACAACCAACACACTTATGCATTCATTCATAAAACACACAGACCAGACTATGAACCTAGAAATGAAGGGAAGGAAATATGACCCAATTGGATTAATCAAGCATTAGGTTTTGCATCAAAAGGATCCTCCATTGAATTGTTCAAAGGATAATAACCAATACCCGTTTGTTCTTTATTCATAACAACTTCAAAATCCCCTTTTTCTCCTTCAGATGCCATGTTTCTTCTTAACTGAGCAAAAGCACAATACTCCACTTCATATACAGTTACATCTTTCATGAATGCTGAAACTGCAGTTCCCACACCTTCTCCTGTTAAAACAGTGTCAATGATTATACACTGTTTGATAAAGATATGAACATGGTTATTGGTTAAAGCTTCTTACCATGAGTTACCAGCAACAGATTTTCTGAAGGATATTTATCAGCTAAGTCCTTAATCACTTGAACATATCTTGCCCTAGCTCCTAAAACTGTTTCTCCCCATTTCGGCAACTGACAATGGATTCATTTAACACACTTTTTTAGCATATTCTTGAACAGATTGTTTATATATATATGTGAAGAAAATTTGAAACCTTGTCATATAGAGGAACCGTGGATTGATCAACTATTCCAGAAGGTAACAAAGTTTGAAGTTCAGCAATATTGAAACTGAACTCTCCATCTTTTGGAGCTACTGATGCTCTAATGGCTTCCCTGTTCAACATCTCACATAACCCATATTCAATTGATACCTGAAAAATATCAAAATCAGATTTTTAATTAACGACCCGATTATGAAACAAACAACATGTGAATGAATAGATCTAAATTTGGACATGAGAGCATTGTTCTAATCAACTAACCTTGAGTTTGGAAGGATCGATTTGGATATCAACGGAGGAAGTTTTAATTGGATCGTCGTTGATGGCACAGAGGGCGGAGCTAACCTCGGAGGCTGTTTGAACGCAACGGAGAAAGGGAGAAACAAATACACGGCGGATCGGAAAACCTAGTTGTGTCCGGAGTTTCTGTCCGGCGATGAATGCACGGACCTTACCGGCGTCGAACAGAGGAGGATCCCATGGCCTTGTTGCTTTGGTCGTCCATAACGGATCGAAGTTGTCTAAGCGGTCGCCGTGTCTCATTACGATGACGTTTTGGTAGAACGGAGGTGTTCCATTCGAATCCATCGTTGCAGGTCAATGAAGATGAAAATTAATCAGATCGAAGAGAAATTTGAGAAGCTTTTGGTTAACTGAAATGGTTTGTTCTCTCAGGCATATATATATATATATATATATATATCGCATTCGGAAGAGAAAAAATGAAGGAGATGACAAAGGCGGGCTTCAATATTTTATGACTCTTCGTAAATGACACGAATAAGTTAAGTTAAATTGATATCAAGAATTTATTGGGTGGGTATGTTCAATCTTTGAGAAATTTGGATTGATGCAACATATATGTTTAATATTTGGGTTATTATCTCAATTATTTGTTAGGGAACTGACTATCTAGTTATAGAAAAATCGTTTAACTTTTATTAATTGTAGTAAGTAGAGTCGGTGAGAGAATTAATAGTTTTTTACTAGAATTTACTGTAACATATTGAGTATTTTTTTTTATGTCATGTTTTTTAGTTTTGTTTAAACATTTCTTTTAATATACACATACTTTTTATATAAAAAAAATAATCTCAATTATAATTATAATATATTATTAATAAAAACAATTTTATTTTATTAAAACTATTACTATTCTATTTTTATATGTAAAATAACAATATCGAAACTAAATAAACTATATATTATAATTTATTTTGTTGTTTTTCAATTATTATTATTTTACATTTATTTACTATTATAAATTATTTATTTTATTATTTAAATTTTTATAAAGGATAAAGTTAAATTTCTACATAAAAACACCTTCTTAATAAAAATGAGAACTATTTAGATTGTATTTTTAATTATTAAAATTTTACACCTTGTACAAGATAATTATTTTTTATATTTTATTTTTATATAACATAACAAATACAAAATTATCAATTCTCCTTATATATCATTTATATTAGGCCTAATTTTTATTTTAAGCTCGAATTTGGATAGTTTTCACTAAATGTTTCGAATTTAGAATGTGTCAATAGGGCTAAATTACCCTTTAAAGCTTTTATATTGACAAAAACGTGTATTATTTTATTTTAACGAATTATTTTCGTTTTTATAATTATTTTGTAACGTTTTTAAATGAAATAATTTTAAGTTTGATTTTTAGAATTGATAATATAAACAAGAATTATTTGATTGAGTTCTTAAAGAGAATGATTGAAAATAATATTATTAATTGAATAAGTAATTTTTTACAATTGTAAATCTATTATAATATATAGTAATAGAAAAGATAACTATTATGAGACAACTTAGGAAATAATTGATATATTTAATCTAATTAATAGGAGATAAAGCAATAATTTCTCTGATTTGTTTAATACTTTATCATCCCCTTCAAGCGAAAATGTGAGGCACAAACCGTGAGTTTGCTACGTAAAAGAGTAAATCGATGAGAAGTAAGAACTTTGGTGAAGATATAAGTCACCTGATCTTTAGTAGGAATGTATTGGATAAGTAGTTATTTACGAGCAACTTTTTCTAGAACAAAGTGGAAATCTATTGCAATATGTTTTGTGCGGGCATGAAATGTCGGGTTTGCTGATAAGAATGCGACACAAATATTATCACACCATAAAATTGGAGAAGAAGAAAGTGAAACTCAAAGTTCACTAAGTAGAGATTGAATCCAATAAAGGTCAGTAGTTGTATATGCAAGAGCACGATATTCAGATTCAGTACTAGAGCGAGCAACTACTTGTTGTTTCTTAGAATTCTAAGAAATGAGGTTATCACCTAGAAAAGAAAAAAACATCAGTTGTTGAACGACGATCATTATGACATCTTGCATAGTCAGCATCAGAGTAGGTAGCAAAAATGAATTGTGAAATTGGACGAATAAAAATCCCATGACGAAGAGTATGACGAAGATATCGAAGAATACGTTTAACCGCTCCCCAAGGAGAAGAGGTGAGAGTTTGCATGAATTGACAAGCTCGATTGACAGCAAAGGCTAACTCATGACGAGTGAGTGTAAGATATGGTAGAGCCCCTACTATACTCCAATAGAGAAACGGATCAGATAAATGATCACCATTATGTTTAGAAAGAGAGGAGTCAACAGAGACGGGAGTGTGTAAAGGCTTTCCTTGAAACATATTAGCCCGAGTAAGAATATCATCAATATACTTGGATTGACAAAGAAATAAGTCATCTTTGGTACGAGTGGCTTACATTCCAACAAAATAATGCAATTGACCTAAATCTTTAATAGGGAATAGTTTATTTAATTGAAGTATAATTTTTGTTATAAACGATTTAGAGTTTTCTGTGAGAATAATATCGTCCACATATACTAAAAAGTATGTGGTTATTTGAGGTGCATGATACGTGAAGAGAGCCGTGTCAGATTTAGATTCTATGAAATCAAGATATAATAGAGTAGTCTGGAGAGGAGCATACCAAGCACGAGGAGACTGTTTAAGACCGTAGATTACTTTATGAAGTTTGCATATATGATTAGGAAAATCTAGATGGACAAAACCGAGTGGTTGTGCCATGTAAACTTCTTCTTGTCGAGACCCATGAAGAAATGCATTACTAATATCAAGTTGATGAATGAACCATTAATAAGATATTGACAAAGAAAGAATAACACAAATAATATTGGGTTTTGCCACAAGACTGAATGTCTCTTCATAATCAATACATTGTTATTGATGGAATCCTTTAGCCACAAGACATGTTTTATGTCGATCAATAGACCCATCAACTTTATGCTTGAGTTTGAAAACTCATTTACATCCAACAAGATTATGAGATGGTGTACGAGGAATAAGAGACCATGTTTTATTCTAAATAAGAGCATTATATTCATTTGTCATGGAAAAACGTCATTGCGAATCCTTATTAGCTTTGGTAAAACATGTAGGTGTAGTAGCGGAAGAAGTAGCAGTGAGAGATGATGAGGACATAGATCGTGTTTTATTGCATGTGATCATCTGATGAGTAGAAGATTTATGTGCATTAACTGTTGTGATAATTGGTTGTGTTCAAGGAACGATAATAGTAGTAGAAGAAGTTGATATAGTGTTTGGTAATGTTGTGGAGGTCGAAGAGGGTGATAGTGGAGACGATGAAGTGATATGAGATAATAGAGGTGGTATTAATGAATTAAGTATAGTTTTTTGAAGAAATGTCTCATTATCTTAAGGTGGTTTAGACAAGTGCACAATGTCCTTACTTTTAAAAGAAAAGGTGAGTTCGTCAAAAGTGACATGTCGAGAAATAAATATACGTCCAGACGGAATGTGAAGACATTTATAACCACTATGAGACAAGTTGTAAGCAAGGAAACTGAATTCAGTAGTATGAAAATCGAGTTTGTGTTGATTGTACGGTCGTGTGAGCGGATAACAAGAACACTCAAATGTCTTCAAAAAACCACAGTTAGAAGAATAGTTAAATATAATCTCGAATGGTGAACGTTGATGTCATGTCGGAGTAGGAAGCCGATTGATAAGATATGTGGTCGTTTTCAAAAGCTTCACTCCAATAATATAGTGGCATAAATGCATGAGTCAATAAAGTGAGACAAGTTTCCGTAATGTGAACAATTTTCTATTCAGCAATACTGTTTTGCTCACTAATATGTGAGCAAGATAAACGATGTAAAACACCATGATTATCCGTTAATGATTTGAAATTTCTATATTCTCCTCCCCAATCAATTTGTAATATTTTGATTTTACAACTAAACAAATTTTCAACGAGTTGAAGAAAGTTTATAAGCGTATTCAAAACATCCGAATTTTTCTTTAGCGGATATATCCATGTAAATTTACTAAAATCATCCACAAAATCTACGAAATAACGACAACCAGTATATGAAAAATCAGGAGTAGGTCCCTAAACATCCAAATAAATTAGGTCTAAAAGAGTCATAGATGTAGATTTAGAAGTCGATAAATGTGGTTTATGTGCTATCCCATATTGACATGATCCACAAAAATATATAGTATTACTATCTTAAACTGATAATTTAAAGTGTGATATAACTAAAGATGTAATAGCACTAGAAGGATGTCCAAGTCGTGAATGCAAAATTTGAGCCGGAGATCGAATACCAATGAACACTTGTTTTTTAACATGTTGAAAACAAACTTTTAGTAGGGTTAATGCAATAAAGTTCGTCCTTGAGTAATCCCTTAAGAAGTATTGTCTTCGTATCTCGGTTTTTAATAAGAGAAATATTCGGGTGGAATACAAAAAACACGTTATTATCTGATGAAAATCTCGCGACACTCATCAGATTTTTAATAAGTAGAGAGATTTTTGTTGATTTCAAATTTTAGTGGTACCAATATTATAAATATTCAGAGGCATACCGTTTCCGACATTAATAGTTTGAGTACCTGTATAAGGAGCATGTATGTGTAGATTATTAAGATAAAAAGTAATATGATTGGTAGCACATGAATCTGGACACCAAGTGGGATCTACAATAGTAGACGATGTAACTAACATTGTCGTAGAATTTGTAGAAGGATTAAAACGAGGGCACTTGGGAACATTATTTCCTTGTACATTACATATTTGACAATGTGGATTATAAAAACAACTTTCAGAGCGATGACCAAATTTATGACAAAAATTACATTGTGGACGATTATTGTCTCGGTTCTGTCTTTGGGTTTTTTCGCCTCCATGCCCATAAATATAAGCAACATTCACCGAAAAGTCTGAGGGCGAAATATTTTCATAATGTAATTTTCTTTTCTTGAATATGAGTCGTTGTTCATGATTTAGAAGGATGTTTGTCATCTCATTAAACGATAAATATTTTCCGAAAGTTAGAGCACATATCCTCGACCCGAACTCGTCTTTGAGCCCGTTGAGTAGAGTTAGTTGTAGATTTTGATCAGAAACATATTGTTTGACAGCGATAAGTGCATCTGAAAGGTTTCTAATATGTTAAATGAAGTTAAGAAGAGAGTCGTTACCTTTGTGTGCGTTTAGGAGTTGACTCCATAACTGAAATAGTCGACTCTTTGATTGAGAAACATAGATCTTCTTTAGGATTTCCCAAAGTTCTTGCGTCGAAGATGATTTTGAGACTTGTTGACGAATCTCGTCGGTCAATGTTTAAAAGAGTCATGCAAGTACCATTTGATCTTGGATACGCCATTGTTTAAATTTTGGATTATTGATTTGAATTGTATTATTTTGATCATTTGTTTCTTGAAGAAATTTGGAAGGGGTTTCAAGATTCTCTTCTACTATATCCATAAAATCATAACTTATCATGATTGGAGTAACTTGTGATTTCCAATAGATATAGTTGTGTTTTACCAAATTTTAAGCTTTCAGGTAATATTGGTAGAACTGAGAAGTGTTATTGTTCTTCCATTGAAATTATTTTTTGAAGTTTTTCCTTATAAGTTCTGATACCAAGTTTGATTTTTAAAATTGATAATATAAACAAGAATTAGTTAATATATTTGAGTTCTTAAAGAGAAAAACTGAAACAATATTATTGATTAAATAAGTAATTTTACAATTGTTTATCTATTTATAAATATAAAGTAATAGAAAATATAAGAGAGAACTTAAGAATTAGTTAATATATTTAACCTAATTAATAGGAGATAAAGCAATAATTTTTCTTATTTGTTTAATACTTTATCATTAAAAAGATATTTTAGATGTATATTTTAAAATTTGAGATTTATGTATTCTAATTTGTTAAAATTAGTTTAGGTGACTAAAAAATGTGTAATCTAATGAAATTTTTGAATAAAGAAAGATTTTGTTTTTGTTTCCAAATAACTTCGTAATTAAAAAACATTGTGTAATGTTTATCAATTTGAACGTATTTGTGTTTTAAATTTAATATATTTTTTTTAAATATAATAGTTCAAAACTGCCTAATACAAGTTTTAATGCCTTAATAAATGTGTATGTATGAAAATATATTGAAAAATTGAAAGGATTTTTTTTTTAAATTTTGTTAGTACAAATGTGGTAAATTAATTAAGAAAATGAAACTTAAGAAAATGAAACTATTATATCAAAATAAGGAGATTGACTTTTATTTATTTATGAAAAAAATCATAAATGATTAAAATTATTATAATTAAAGCCTAAATTATTATAGTTAAAAGTCTAATATGACTCCATTCAAAATTTTAAATATTTGTTTAATAAAAATACTAAATATTCCCATTGGACCATTTATATTTTGTATTACCAATCAAATGCACAGAAAAGTCATATTTTTAAAATATATAATAGAGAGAGAGAGACCAAATACAACCTTATTTTCTGTTTTGTTCAAATTAAAAATTAAAACTAAAAACATGACTTGGCCCTTTTGTATCTCATATCAATCAAATGCTAAGTATTATTTGGATTAAAATATTAAGTAACTATATTATTTTTTTATTAATTAGTTTTGACTTGAGGTATTTTAATAGATTGAAATATTAAGTGATCTGTTAATCTTCTAATTATATATTTATTTAAAATTAAAAGAAAAAATGAATTAATAAGTGTAATTGCACCATCTACCACATCAAATGCAACTTTCATTGTCTTTCCAGGAACTTCCCAATTTATCTTTTTTTTATACCATTTTTCGTGGAACTTGCTTACTTGTTTCATTTTTTCTGCACTAACTTTGTTTGATGGGACACTATCTATTATTTTTTTATTAAATTATTTAAATACCCAAAATATCTTTTTATATTTTAAATTTATTGTAAAAAAAATAACTTAATAAATTAAAGTGATCTAACTTGTTAAGAGAATAAATTCTTCTTACAAGTAATAAAAATAATAATAATAATATTTACTTAGGCTTTGTTCTGATGGTTCGGATTGGGGTTTTAAAAAACTTAGAGAGGAAAAAATGTAATGATTGGTGATGATTTTGAGGAGGTGATGATTATTTTTGGTAAAAAGACTTAAAGGGTATTGATATATATGAATAAAATAAAAAATAATAATTTAAAATAAATGGTATTTTAGTATTTTGGTTAATAAATTAGTGATGTGATTGTTGAGAAGTAATTGGAAAATTGATTTGAGATAAATTTTTAAAAACTCAAAAAGAACCCGGTCTTAGTATATTTTAGTCATAACTAAATGACAAATATTTGAAATGACAACAATTAAAAAAAAATAATGAAATGGCTTGTTGTGAGTAGGTTTTTTATAAATTAATTGATATGTGTGAAGTCGTCTTATGTATTATTATTTTTTTCTTTTCTTTTTTATTCAATGATTAAGGCCTCGTTTGATTTTTTGGGTTATTGAGATAAAACTTGGATTTATCCCAAAATTCAACTATTACATTTCAAATAAATCAATCATTTTATAAGTTAAAATACCAAAATTATCCTTTAATTAAATATTTAATTTTATATTATTAAAAAATAATATTAATATATATATATATATCTTATATTTATTTTATTACATTATAAAATTTATTTTCATATAATTTAAATTAATAAATTATTTCATTTTAAAAAATTATATTAATTATATTAAATATAAATAAATTCAAAATATAAATAAAATTCTAACCAACTATATTATCTAATATACCATTTAAAATTTAAATTTATTTTCATAAATAATTATACTAGAAAATAAAGTTAAATATATTTAAATAAAAATTATTAGTTAATTTATAAATATATCTCATTTAAATTAAATATTTATAAAAAAAAATATTATTATTATTTTTTTTATTAATAAAAGTTAATATTAATATATTTATAACTTTTAATATTTATTTTATTAAATTTTATTTTAAATTTTATTTGAATATAAATTAAATTAATATATTTTTAAAATGTATTGAGAGAAAGAGGAGAAGAGAGATAGGGATATTATTAGTAATAAAAATTAAAAAACTTAGTTTTTTTCTAATTTCATTAAAGAAAGGTTATTTGGGATAAAGTCATCAAACCAGGCATAAGAGATTTTAATGGGTTTGTCCCATGATCTTATCTTCCCAATATACATGATGAGATTTCAGATTTGTTTACTTTTCTTTTTCTTTTTTCTTATTAGTTTTTTTTATTCCTTTTCAAATATTTTAATTTATTTCATTTGATTTTTTTCATATATTTTTATATGTTTTAAGAATAATTTTGACAAAATATAATATTATTAAATTATTTTACTTAAATAAAGAGATTATTTGAACACTATTATTTTATTCCTATCACAATCACTTTTAAAAATTATTAAAATAAAAGATAAGAGTAATTTTATTTTTATTTATATGAAAAATATAATTAAAGTAGATAGAAATAAGTAAAATATGTTGATGAAAATATGATTTGGTTTTTATTATTTACACAATAAAAAATATATATAAATTTCGATTATCACTTAAAACGACTTAAGTTGAATTCATAATTTTGGGATATTTTTACTTCCGTCATCTTAAATATAAATATATATATATATATAATTAACTTCTCTTTTTTATAAAATTAAATTTTATATCAAAACCTCTATAAATATCTTATAATAACCTCGATAAAATTAATAATTTGTCTAGTTCCAACTTTGGACCAATACAAAATTAGACCCTATCAATTAGATAATAAGATAATAACTTTTTTTAAATCTCATATACATTGATCTCAATGAACCTATAAATTAATAATTATTAAAAGATTTTAAATTCTAAGATTGTCTAATAAAAAATAATTTATAGTTACTTGTTTTTTTGGTTAAATTTTAAATTTATATTTAGTTCATCTTTAAAATTTTTAATTGTACTTAAGAGTTTGATATCGTTCATTCTTTAACTAACTTTCAAATTGAAAGTTTTGTCAACTCACTTCACCAAATTTTATTTAATGCATCATTAATGATCTCTCCTACACTCGCATTATATTTTTCGTTTTTCATTGATCATGAATGATTTTTGAACATCTTTTAGTTTATGAGTCATTTTAAAAAATTTTAATGAATATTTTATAGTGAACAATTTCTAACCGTATTTAATGTACTATATGTTGAAACATTTACCAATTGTTTGATACCATATACTAATTTTTTAGTCATTCAAAAATAATGAATTTAACAAATTCAATTAATTGTGAATATACATTAATAGAATTTGTCTTAAAACTTATTTTTTTTTAATTTATTTTCCATCTCTAACTAATATATTTTATGACTAATACATTGGACTTAAAAATTTAAAGATTATAAGTAAGACATTTTAAAATTAATAAATTGTTAATTTATCAATAATATATAACTAAATTAATAAAATATCCAACATTATTAATTTATAGAAATTTTATTCTTCTAATAAATTTACTTATTTGTTATTAATATATCAAAAATATATATATTTCAAATATTTATATTTTCAATTGGGTAATTAATATAATATAAATCTAATATATATTTTTAGATAAATATATATTATATTATATTATTTTTCAAGCTAGTCAATTTGAGCTTTCATGACACCCTAAAAGTTATATATGAATTATTCTGTCTTTTAAGTACTAGTTTACTCAGGTCTTGTTTCATCTTTGGGTTATTGGGATTTTATCCGGATTTTATCCCAAATAACCTTGGATGAAATTAGGAAAAAACCAGTTTTTTAATTTTTATTGCCAAAAATACCCTTACCTCTCTTCTCTCCTCTCTCTCAATACATTTTTAAAATATATTAATTTAATTTATATTTAAATAAAATTTAAAATATAATATAATAAAATAAATATTAAAAATTATAGATATATTAATATTAATTTTTATTAATACATCATTTAAAATTTAAATGAATACTAATTTTATAATTATAATTTAAATATTATATAAGATAATAATTTTATTTATATTGTGTATTTATTTTTATTTAATATAATAATAAAAAAATTTAAATGAAATAAATTTTATAATATAATAACCAAAAATCAAACAAATTTATTATAGTATTTATTTAGAAAGATAATTTAAAGTTAGTTTATACCCAAAAAATAATAATAAATTTCTTTACAAATATTTAATTTAAATGAGATATATTTATAAATTAATTAATATTTTTTATTTAAATATATTTAACTTTATTTTTTAGTATAAAAATTTATTTTAAATAAATTTAAATTTTAAATGATATATTAGATAATATAGTTGGTTAGAATTTTATTTATATTTTGAATTTATTTTTATTTAATATAATTGTTTTAAATGAAATAATTTATTAATTTAAATTATATGAAAATAAATTTTATAATGTAATAAAATAAATATAAAAATATATATATATATTAATATTATTTTTTAATAATATAAAATAAAATATTTAATTAAAGGGTAATTTTGGTATTTTAATTTATAAAATGATTGATTTGATTTGGGATGTGATAGTTGGGTTTTGGGATAAAACGTGGGTTTTATCCCAATAACCCAAAGATCAAACGAGACCTTATTGACTTGTACATAGTTGACGAATTAAATTATAAAGTTATTAAAATGTAGTTTCCACGTATTCTCCTTTATCTATTATATATATTTATAATAATAATAAAAAAAAAATTATAAATATTATCCTTTTTCATGTTATATTGACCAGTTTACTTTTATTATTTTAGCAGATAAGGATGCCAATTAAATTACTCTTATACTCTTGAATTATGTGTTATTTGAATAACTAAATGAGTAAATTATTTTAGTAAAATATTAAAACATTTTTATTATTTAATGTTTTCATATATTATAAATTTTAATTTAATAATATATTATTTTGAAATAATCTAAAATAATAATATCAAGACCAACTAGTCTATATAATTAATATTTGTATGACGTAGTGACTATTAGATCAAAGTGCATCGTCATCAACTCCTAAATTTTTTCAAGATTTATTTTTATTAAAATTGAAAATATAATAAGGGATGGATTTAAAATATTACTAAACATAAATTTTAGAATTAGATTTAAAACAATAATAAGTATTTTTATGTTCAACTATGCTTACACAAATATATTTTACTATTTTTTTTTATAAACTTTAAGTAGGTTTGAATGAATAGAATTGAAATATAATAAAATAATTTTAAAATATATTATTTATTTTATTAAAATACTAATTTGTCAGAACCAATTAATATATCTTAAATGTTAAATGTTAACTTCTTATATTTAATAAATATTAGTTTGACATTTTAACTTTTTAAATTCAAAAATAAAATCTAAAATATTAATTTACTAAATTAAAAGAGAAAAATATAAATTTTAACATCTTAAATTTTAAAAAAATATATTGATGAAAAACATTAATATATTTTTAATCGTGTTTAAATGATAAAATAATAAGTTAGATTATTTGAACTAAAAAATAAAATTAAAAATTATAAAATTACACTTAGTTAAATTTCATTAAAATTATAATTTAAATTTTAATTGTTAATATTAAAAATCTACACACTTAAAAATTAGAATTTGACTCCAATTTCAATATAAAAATTACCAATCATTTACTAATTTTTTTTTGTAACTAAAAATATTTTTAAGCAGAAATTTAAAATAAGTCAGATACAAAGTTAAACGCAACATATAACCCAATTATAATAAAAATAATATTATTAATAAACACTAATTTTATTATCAAACTGTTTTTTTTTCTTCTAATTTTTTTTTATCTACTTCACTAATTTACAAATAAAATATTAATTTATATGTAAAAGAGAATTTACCAATGTGACATAATTGTAAAGCAAATAAATATATTATTATGACTAGTACAATCCAAAACTCAAGATGGACTCTAGCAATTAGTTTTATGTGAGCTTTCAAATTATTAAAATAACATGAATAGAATATTTTAAATTGTAAATATTATATAAGCCCTAATAAACTCAATAACTAATTTTATATTCTCTTTTCAAAGTCTCAGGTGTAAAAATGACTAAGGCTTTCTTTATACCAAAAAATCTCTTACTTTCTCAAAATCTTAGCAATCATAACTTTTTATTATTTAACAATCTCAGGAATGAACACACCTAAATATATGGGCTACAAAATTCAAATGAATACTTTAGATTAAATTCTAAAATTTCAACACATATAACTTTTAAAATAATGGACTACATATAAGAAACTGATATTAATATTTGGGCTTTTATCCCACTAAGAAAGATGGATCTATTCTCAATGACTTATAATGAGCCTATTCTTTTTAAATTACGTAAAACTAATGGGCTAATATTCAATATTAACATTGTTACAAGTATATCACATTATAGAATTCTAGATGATACTAGTATTATATTCATGTTGACCTGCACTCCTTTGAGTTTCATTTCTTGAATTGAAGATACATTCTTAAGTTTATTTACTCTTTTTAAAACTTTATTACTAGTTAATTATTGAAAAAATATTAAAAATTTCAACCAGATTACGAAAAAGAAAAAAGCCTTGTACAAATCATTGTAATGCAGTACGAGAAGAAAACGACATTATCCGATTTAGTTGGTATGAGTTAGATTAGGTTGGAATAGAATTTTTCAATAGATTGGCTACTTAGATGCATGCTGGATGCAAGATTTTTATAGAAATAACACACCAACTATTTGGACATAGATATTAACTTATGAACACTCTTTATCTAGATAGGTAAAGATAGTACACTCCAGAATGTCATTTTAGTTAGCATTTATACCATTGATATGACAGTACCACATGTTATATATAGTTGTCTTGGTTTATTTAAGTTAATTTTATGATATTTTTAGTAAACTTGTAGTACTTTGATTGAGACACAATAAACCATTGTTGATGTTGTTAATGTCCACAAATGATGAATGTGGAGGAACCAATTGATGATGTCGATACCTACCGAATTGAAAGAGAAGATGCTGTGGTAAGTACACGAGTTAACATCGAGACTAAAACCACCTTTGGGCTAGAAAACTGTAAAAGAAGATCAGATGTGAACTCATAAGAGAAAATTTCTGATGTAGTTCCTAGCTTTCATATTGATGACGAGGAACTTGATCTGTGTGGGAAAATCGCATGCACCGCGAAATGAAACTTTGACCCTTAGAGTCCTTAATTATCTAGACTCATTGCATGGAGGACTAACCATGACTACTTAATGAAGTTTCTAGTAAAAGTAATTGAAAAATTGTTAGGAGCACAGAAGAAAATGAAGTAAAAAATTGTGAGTTTTCATATACTTATTTTTTTTCCGTACACTCGAGAAAATTGGTCACACTATCTAATGGGTTCATACTTACTAGACTTGGGGAATGATATTAAGAAAATAAGGAAAATTAAAAATAAAAAAAAATAAAGTTGAAAGTCAAGATTAATTTAAACTAACAAATTCAAACTAATTCATTAAAAAAAAAGTCACCATCAAAACATATCACTTCCTAAGATGTTATGTTGTTTCTTATTCAATCATTCTCCTCCCTTTTTGAACTTGGGTTATTTGAGAAAAAGTTGGGCTTTGAATTCAAAATTTTGCATGATAAAATTATTTGAGTTCAATTATTAAAATATTTACTAGGCATCGGTTGATATATAACTTGTTAGGTTCAGTGAAAACTCTCCTTGTTATTCTAATTACATCTTATAATTTAATTTAAAATAAGTATCCTGAAAATTTTAAAATCTTAACAAAACTATCTATTTTTGTTAACATATCCATACTATAAGACAAATGTATCTGGACCTTTTCTATAAAAAAAACTATAAGACCAGTGAGTCTTTATCTTTATCGTACAATCTTTTAATTAAGAATGATACAAGTTCATGTGCAATATTATCCTTAAAAGTATCATATTCAAAAGGTATTTTATTATTAAAAGTATTCTTATGGGATAAGAATTATTTAAAAATAACCAAATTTGATCACGGTTCGATTTCATTTAAAAGTGATTTGAGTTTAAGCGAGTAGTCATCACTTTGGTTGTCATACTAATTATCCTTTAATTAAAAAAAACAAAAACAAATTAGTAACTTAAAAATAAAAAATTATTGATGTTGGGTTATTCGGCTTGGAATAATATTAGTATATATTATAATGATATATTATAATGATATATTTTATTCTATACTATATAATAGATATCAAAGTTTTCGGTCACAACACACAAGTTTTAGGGAAACAAAACAGTGAGAGTAAGACGAAAGCAAACGTTAAGAAGAAAAACTCATTTTTTAAATTACTTTCACTTCTCTTTTAGATAGTTTTTAAAGGTTTAGGTATTCTTTCAGATTGAAAACCTTATTTTGTAAAAACTATGTATTACACATTATAAACGATATTATAGTGGATAGTTTAAGCGACCTAAGGGTTCCATGGGTTTTTACTATGTTGAAGGGTTTTTCAAATTAAAGCTTGTGTCTCTTTGTTTTCATTGTCTGCTTGGTTGAATGAATATTGATTGTTTATAAATAGGGCACTAAAACTAAAAGTGATATCAGAGCGGGCTGTAGTCCTTTTGCTGTTTACAATAATGGAGAGTAATACGAGTATAATTATTACTCTTAATCTCTAAATATAATGTGTGGAAAGGGAAGATGAAAGTTCTTCTTTACGTCAAAGATTATTATTAGTTGTGTTTGCTGATGAAAAGTTAAAAGATAAAACTAATGAGCAATGGACCTTGAGTCATCTTCAGGTGTGTGGCTACATTAGACAATATGTGAATGCTAATGTTCTCAACCATGTCAGTGAAGAGATACCCGCGAAGTGTTAGGATTTATATCTCCCAAATCCGATCTACTTGAAACGATCTGTAAAAACTCAAGAAATAAAAATATAATAAAACACAGATTTATAGTTGTTCACTTAAAATGAGCTACGTCCACTTCAACCGTCACCAGATTTCACTATTAAAAAGAAGAAGGAATACAGAGTTTTGGTCTCACCTTTATCTCTCTAGAATTATGTTTAACTTGTGTAAACCCTTAATAATCACATATTTATAGGGTAAACATTCAGGTAATAAATCTAAATAATTATTGGTTAGGCCTAAGACCAAAACCAAATACAAACCCAATAAACTCTAATTAACAATGTAGAGTTTATTATAAGTGTAGGCTCCATAACTCAACAATCTCTCACTTGGAGACTAACTTCATCATCTCTCGATCGGTAGCGGCTTTCTATCCGGTGTCTTAACAAAGAAGACCAACTGAAGTTGCACACAACTTCAACTTCTCATTTGTCACAGCTTTCGTCAACATATCAACTGGATTCTCACTCCCGGGAATCTTCTCAAGAGCTAATACTCCATCTTCTAAAGTTGACCGGATGAAATGATAACAAACATGTATATGCTTAACAAGATTCTTTGCCAAATGAATGGCACTATGACTGTCGCATCGCGTCACACTTCCTTCGTAGTCTTAACCCAATTCTCGTAAAAAGGGTTGTAACCACATCATCTCCTTAACAGCCTCTATCACAACAACATACTCTGCCTCACAACTAGAAAGAGCAACAATCTTCTACAATTTTGAAACTCAACTGATTGCAGTACCTCTCAGAGTATAAATGTACCCAGTTGTTCTCTTTCTACTATCAACATCACCAACATTATCAGCATCAACATTTCATTCCAAACCCATATTAGACTTTCGAAAACACAAAGCGAAACCCGTACTTCCTCTTAAGTATCGTAGTATCCACTTTACTACTTCTCAATATTGTCTACCCGGGTTGCTCATGAACCTACTAACAACTTCCACTACATGTATTATGTCTGGTCTTGTGCAAACCATCACATACATAATACAACCAATGGTAGAGGCATACAGAACAGTGGCCATGTAATTTTTCTCCTCTGTTGAAGCCGATTGATCTTTAGATAGTCTGAAGTGACTAGTTAAGGGGACAGTAACTAGTTTTACATCATACAAGTTGAACATATTAAGAACTTTCTTCACATATTCTTCTTGTGAAAGATTGAGAACTTATTCATCCCTAAAAATTCTCATCCCAATGATTTGTTTTGCAGCACCCAAATCCTTCATTGCAAATTTTTCAGACAACTCTTTCTTGAGCTTGTTAATCTCATACAAGCTTGCTCTAATAATCAACATGTCATCAACGTAGAGGAGTAGAATAATGTATGATTTATCAAACCTCTTAATATAACAATAATGATCAACTTCACACCTTATAAAATTGTTACTTTTCATGAAGCTATCAAATTTCTTGTACCATTGCCTTGGAGCCTGTTTCAAACCATACAAACTTTTTTGAAACTTGCACATAAACTCATCTTTTCCTTTGATTTTAAATCCTTCTGGTTGTCGCATATAAACCTCTTCATCTAAATCACCATGAAGAAAAACAATTTTGACATCCATTTGTTGAAGATGAAGGTCTTCTTTCACAACCAAACTCAAAATAGTTTTGATTGTCATCAATTTAACTACTAGAGAGAAGATCTCATTGTAGTCAATACCTTCTTTTTGTTGAAATCCTTTCACAACCAATCTTGCCTTGTACCTCATGGTTTTATCATGTTCTTCTTTAATCCTGAAGATCCATTTGTTGTGAAGTGCTTTCTTTCCCTTTGATAACTCAGTGAGCTCCCAAGTATGGTTCAACGTCAAAGAGTCCATCTCATCTTTCTTCGCAGACTCCCACTTAATCGATTCATTAGATTATATTGCTTCCTCATAGCATTCAGGTTCACCTCTATCTGTCAGCAAGATATAGTTCAGAGATGGAGACCACCTCTCAACTAGTTTTTGATTCCTTGACGATCTTATCAACTGTATAACCGGTGTTTTCTGATTTACCTCTGGGACCACGTTCTCAACGATTTCATTTTCAATAACACATTGTTCTTCTTTGACAGTCGGTATATATTCAGCTGAAAATTATCTCAAATAGACTGTACCAGTCTCTTTCAACTTGGAATCACCATTTGATGTCTTCCCAACACAATCTTGGTAGAGAACATGTTCATTGAAGATAACATTTCTGCTATGAATGATTTTCCGATTTTGATTATCCCAGAAACGATAACCAAACTCGATATCACCATAACCAATGAAAAACATTTATTAGACTTTGAATTAAACTTGCTCCTATCACATTCATTAATATGAACATATGATAAACAACCAAATACTTTCAAATAAGAAAGGTTTTTTTATTGCTTCAAATAAGAAAGGTTTTTTATTGCTCCAGACTTCTTTAAGAATTCTGAATTCAAGAGGAACAGAGGATCCTCTATTTATCAAATAGGCAACAATATTGATAGTTTCTGCCTAGAAGGTTTTAGGCAGCCCTACATGCAATCTCATTCTTCTAGCACGCTCGTTCAATGTTCGATTAATTCGTTCAGCTACTTCATTCTCTTGAGGCGTTTGGGGAACAATCTTCACAATACTGATCACATTCATAGAACAATTCTCTTTGAAATCTGAATTGATACATTCACCTCTGTTTTCGGATCTCCAGCACTTAACTTTCTGATTTGTTTCATTTTTAACCAAAGCCTTCCATTTCTTGAAAATAGCAAATACTTCAGACTTGTTCTTCATAAAATATACACATACATTTCCTGTTAAATCATCTATAAACGTCACATAGTATTGTGATCCGCCAATAGAAGAAACAAGTGCAGGTCCCCACACATCAGTGTGTACCAACTCTAGCCTTTCTTTCTTGAGCTCCTTTCCAATCTTTAAGAAACTCACCCATTTCTGTTTTCCAAGAATGCAATTTTCATATAACTGATGTTCAATAGACTTCAGTTCTGGAATCTGTCCATTCTTCAAAAGATTTTTCATTCCTTTTTCGCTCATATGGCCCAACCTGCAATGCCACAACTCACTATTCTTCGAGTCATCAACTACATCAGCAACTATTTCTCTACAAGTTGAAGTCGTGTATAACGTTCCAGTTTTGTGACCTCGAGCAACACCTATTGCTCTTTTAGTCACCTTTCACGCACCATTTCCATAACTGAAATTGTGACCTTCTTCATCAGGTTGTGTAATAGAAATCAGATTGCGCATTAAACCTAGAATGTGTCTCACCTTATTAATCTTCCAAACAAAACCATTTGCCATCTTCAATTTGATGTCACTCATGCTAACAATATCCAGTGACTCACCATCTGCAAGATAAACTTTCCCACAGTTTCTAGCCACATAATTCTCCATTAATTCTTTGTGGGCAGTGGTGTGGAAAGACGCTCCCAAGTTCAAAACCCAGAAATCTATCGGGCTATCAACAGACAGAAGTAACCCATCAGTGACAGTTTCTGTAACAACGTTGACTACATCATTTTTATCATCATTGTTTCTCTTTGGTGCTTTTCAGTTCTTCTTCAAATGACCATGTTTACCACAATTCCAGCACTCAAATGTCTGCCCAGACTTGGACTGACTCCTCTTGCTCCTCGACATAGATCTTCTCTTACCTCGGTTGAAATTTCTATCATTACCTCTACCCCTATTTTCCACATTCAGTGCAGAATCTTTGAACGTTTCACCAGAATCAATTTTACGAACCTCTTCAGCAAGAATACGATCTCTAACTTCAACAAATTTCAGTTTAGCATTTCCAATTGAATTACTAATTTTTGTCCTCTTAGGTTTCCAACTATTTGGTAGAGATGCTAACAAAATCAAGGCACTAACTTCTTCCTTAAAATCAATCTCCACATATAGAAATTGATTCACAAATGTATTGAATTCCTTCAAATGAGTAGTGACAGAAGTACCATCAACCATTCTTAAGTAAAAGAGTCTTTTCATTAAGTGTACCTTATTGCTAGTAGATGGGTTCTCATACAAATTAGAAAGAACTTTCATTAGACCCATGATAGTCTTCTCATTTGCTACATTGTGAACAACCATCTTGGCTAGCGTCAATTGGACAACTCCCAAAACATGTCTATCAAGGAGTTTCCATTCAGCTTCATCCATCTTCTCTTATTTCTCACTCAAAGGAATATGAAGCTTCTTTCCATAGAGATAATCTTCAATCTGCATTCTCCAGAAGGCATAATCTGTCCCATTGAATCTTCCAATGCCGTGTCCTAAACTGTTCTCGCTTGCCATCGTTTCCAATACTCAGATCTAGCCTAGATGCTCTAATACTAGTTGTTAGGATTTGTATCTCCTAAATCCAGCCTACTTGAAACGATCCGTAAAAACTCAAAAAAGAAGAACACAAGAAGACAGAGATTTATAGTGGTTCACTCAAAATAAGCTACGTCCACTTGAGCCGCCACCAAATTTCACTATTAAGAAGAAGAAGGAATACAGAATTTTTGTCTCACACTTTATCTCTCTATAATTATGTCTAACTTGTGTAAACCCTTAATAATCACATATTTATAGGGTAAACATTCAGGCAATAAACCTAAATAACTGTTGGTCAAGCCTAAGCCCAAAACCAAATACATACTCAATAAACTCTAATTAACAATGTAGAGTTTATTATAAGTGTAAGCTCCATAACTGAACAATAGAGAAAACTTGAAGAGTTATATGCTCGAAAGACTAGTAACAATAAATTATTTTTGATCAAACAGATAATGGGTTTGAAGTACCAAGTTGAAAATACCATGTTCGATCACTTGAATACATTTCAAGGGATTATTAATCAGCTAACTGGAATGTGTATCAAGTTCGACGATGAAGTTCGTTGAGGGATTTCTTCACATCCTACACTTTTAGTGATTTTGGAAGTGTTAGAATCAGTAATAATGACATTGCTAAAGTTATTAGTTTTGGAAACGTGTGACTAAATCTTGAAAATGGCAACACGTTGGTTCTAAAGAATGTGAAGCACATCCCCGACATCCGTATGAATTTGATCTCCATTGGGAAGCTTGATGATGAAGGCTTTTAAAATATTTCTGTGACAAAAAATGGAAGCTTACTAAATGCTCATTGATATTGGCAAAGGGAGAAAATTGCTCCTCATTGTATATGATGCAGGCAATGATTGCAAATTCTTTAGTCAATGTAGTTGATGATGAAGAAAATATTGAGATTTGGCACAATAGACTTAGTCATATGAGTGAAAAAGGCTTGATAATATTAGCTAAGAAAAGTCTTCTCTCTAGAGTGAATAATGGTTCTTTGAAGAAGTGTACTCATTGTTTAGCGGGGAAGCATATTAGAGTTGCCTTAAAAAATGTTCTTCACTCGCAAAAATAGGTATACTTGATTTAGTATATTCTGATGTGTGTGGTCCTATGAAAACAAGGACACTTGGTGGTGCCTTATATTTTATGAGGTTTATTGACGACCATTCAAGAAAGAATTTGGTATATACTTTAAAATTCAAAGATCAAGTATTAGATATTTTCAAACAATTTCATGCTCTTGTGGAAAGGCAAACTGACACAAAACTTAAGTGTGTTCAGACGTATAATAGGGGTGAGTATTGTGGTCCTTTTGATGAGTATTGCAGAAAGCAAGAAATTTAACATAAAAAACACCTCTAAAGATACTTTGGTTAAATGTTTTAGCTGAGAGGATGAACCGAACACTAGTTCAAAGAGTCAGATATTTGTTTTCGCAATCACATCTTCCGAAATCCTTTTGGGGTGAGGCTTTGAATAAAGTGGTACATGTTTTGAATCTCACGTCATGCGTTCCTTTGATTTTAAGGTTCTAAACAAGATATGACCAGGAAAGGAAGTTTCTTATGACGCGTCTTTGAATGCAAGGCTTTTGTTCATATTCTAAAAAATGAACGATCTAAGATTGATGTAAAGACGAGACAATGTGTATTCACCAGTTATGGGTTGGATGATTTTGGTTTCAGATTCTATGATCCAATTCAGAAAAAGATCTTTAGAATTCGATATGACGTGTTTATTGAAAACTTGAACATAACAAATATTGATAAAATGGAAACATATGAGAAGAATATCGATGATATTATTGAAATAGGTCTAGTTCCTAAACATGCATCACATCCTAATATGGGAAGAATTGTGTCAAATGATAGTGATTGTATCGGTAATGATGAAATTTTGTGGACTAGTGATCCAACTGAAAATGTTGATGAAGAAGTTTAAGATGAACTAGTTGAACCTTCTTTGAGAAGATCTGTTAGAGAGCGTCATCCCTCGATAAGGTACCCTTTAGGTGAGTATGTGATGCTCATAGATTCAGGGGAGCCAAAAATCTACCAAAAGGCAATTTTTGATGTTGAGAAAATGTCGTGGTTGAAAGCTATGGAAGAAGAGATGCAATCACTTTATGAGAACCAGAGTTATGACTTGGTAAAGTTTCCATAAGGCAAGAAGACTCCCAAGAATAGATGAATTTACAATATTAAGACTGAAAATAACAATTCACAACCAAGATACAAGGCGCGATTGGTTGTTAAAGGTTTTGGTCAAAAGAAAGGTAATGATTTTGAAGAGATATTTTCTTCGGCTGTGAAGATGTTCTCAATCCGAGTTTCTCTTGGTATAGCAGCATGTTTGAACCTAGAGATTGAACAACTTGATCTGAAAACTGTATCTCTTCATGGTGATTTGGAAGAAGGAATTTATATGGAGAAGTCAGAGGGATTCAAGGTCAAGGGAAAAGAGAATCTTGTGTGCATATTGACAAAGAGCTTATATGGTCTCAAACAAGATTCAAGGAAATGGTACAAGAAGTTTGACTCTTTTATGATGAGTCATGGGTACAATAAGACATCGTCAAATAATTGCGTGTTTGTCAAAAGGTACTCAAAAAATGACTTCATTCTTCTTCTTTTATATGTTGACGAAATGTTAATTATTGACCATGATACTACTAAGATTGATACGCTGAAGAAAGAGTTAAGCAAATCTTTTATCCTGAAAGATTTGGGAATGACGAAGAAGATACTCGACATGAATATTTCTCGCGAAAGAAAAAATGGAAAACTTTGGTTATCTCAAAAACACTACATCGAGAAAGTTGTTGAAAGATTCAACATGAGTAAGGCTAAGACGGTTTGTTCTTCACTTGTAGGTCATTTCAAGCTCACTTCTGAGCAATGTCCTAAGAGTAAGAAGGAGGAAGAAGAAATGAGCAAAGTTCCATATTCGTCTACTGTCGGTAGTTTGATGTACGCCATGATTTGCACTCGGCCTTATATTGCTTATTATGTTAGAGTAGTTAGTCGATTTCTCTCAAATCCTGGTAAGAGCACTAATAAGTTGTGAAGTGGATATTAAGATATCTGAGAGGTACTTCTAGAGTGTATTTGTGTTTTGGCGGTAGTGATCACATGCTAATTGGGTATACAGATTCACATATGGAAGATGATGTTGATTCCAAGAAGTCTATTTCAGGATTTATGATAATTTTTGTAGGGGGAGCTGTTTCATAGAAATTAAAGCTACAAAAATGTGTTGCATTCTCCACCACAGAAGTTGGGTATATTGCAATCACCGAGGGTTGCAAAGAAGTTTTGTGAATGAAGAAATTTCTCGAAGAGTTGAGTTGTAACCAAGATAAATTTGTTGTGTTTAGCGATATCTAGAGCGCTATCCACCTCTCCAAGAACTCGTCATTTCAATCCAGATTGAAGCATATTGAAGTGCGATACCACTGGATTTGAGACATGCTTGAAACAAAGCAGTTGCTCTTGACAAAAGTGCACACCAATAAAAATAAATCGGACATGTTGACAAAGACTTTGTCGAGTTAAAAGCTTGAAGCTTGTCAACGAAGAGCGGGCCTGTTGGAGTCTACCATATGAGCCGAAGGGGGAGTTTGTTGGGGGTGTTCGGCCAATTGGTCTTGGACTAATAATATATATTATATATAAACCTTATTTTGTAAGAACTCTTTATTACCCATTATAAACGATATTATAGTGGATGGTTTAAGCGGCCTAAAGATTCCGTGCTTTTTTTACTCTTGTTGAAGAGTTTTTCATGCTAAAGCTCGCGTCTCTTTCCTTTTTTGCCTACTTGACTGAATGAATATTGATTGATAGCTTATAAATAGAGCACTAAAACCAAAAGGAATCATTTCTGCCCGCATTAGGTTTTTTTTATGAACAACTAAAGTTACTCAATTGCCAAAAGTGATTCCAACCCCGTAATTTATATCCCATCAAGGTAGTCAAGTGGTAAAAGTCGGTTTAAAATATCAAAAAGTTATAAATTCTATTCCAATTAGAAGCATTATGAATGGAAGCGGGAGGACATGGTTGTGAGTGTCATTTTAGTTTTCCTTAATTAAAAAAATAGTGCCAAAAGTGATTACTAATAAAATGAAGATCACGAGTTTGATTTTTATTTAGCCGCATAACAATTATGATGGTAGAAAGAGCTTGTCACAATCTTATTGGATATACTTTCCTAAAGAATTTTAAATATTTTTCTTCATAAGAACTGGTTTGTTATTGTTTTATTTAGTAAAATATATATTTCTTATTTCTTTTCAACTATCTACTCACACAATTCATTCAAAAAAATATATTAATATTTTAGTCGTTTATAATATTTAAATACAAAAAATATAATATTTTAATTAATTAAAAACTCAAATAACTTACTTTTCACTAAAAAAAAAAAAAAATTTTTTTTTTAACTTAATAAAAATATCAAATCAAGTCAAAATAAAAAAGCTCTAATAATCTAATCTTGTATTCAAAAATGATTTATCCTTTAAAAAAATGTCTTGTCTTTAGTTTTTATTTTATTTTATATAACCACTGTATGTATGAACGAAATTTAATATATTCACATTACAGTTATCAAACTATATAATCAATAATAATTGCAATGTTTTTTTTTCAATACTTGACGTCGGCATCGTTTGATTGGAAATATAAATGGTGAGTATTCTGATCAGCTTGCTTGAGATTTTTATAAATTTTTTCTATCTAAATAAATGTTGCTTGATAAAAAAAAGAGTTATTTGTTACTTTTTAAAATAGAATATTAAAAAAAATTATATTTAAAATTTAATAAAATATTTTAATATTTTAATTAATAAATTAAATTATTAAATGATAGATAGTGATGTGATATATTAAATGATTTTTTTTTTTTTTATATAAGTAAAACCAATTATTTGAAACGAGCTCTAACTATTAAGAACCCTAACTAACTACTACTTTTGATTAGATTTGATATTATGAATGAGAACGTGTGACATCAATTTTCGTTGCAGCTACCCTCAATCATATCGTCAATAATAATCTTTATTTATTTATATATGTATTTCAAATTATTACTGTAAAAGTGATTATATTATTTACCATAAATTAAATTAAATCTTTAAACAAATAAAAGTTCCATGAAAAAACAAGAAAACAGGCTCTCAGCGTTGGAATAAAATTTATTTTTATTAATTTATTTTAAAATGTATTTTTTTCAAGCATCTTATTTGAATATTGATTTAAATAGATAATAATTCTCTTAATTATATATATATATATATATATATATATATTACCATAATTTTTTTTTTCTTATTATATTTTGTAATAAGATAGGCTAGTAAATGAGTTTTAATAATAAACTCATTTCTTTATTTAAAAAATAACTTGCATCATAATATAAACTAACATGTATCCCGTGCATTTACACGAGTAATAATATAAAAAATCGTGAAAAAATATTACGGTAAAAATGTTTATGGGCGAGTCAACCCACAATCCGACCCAAGTATTCATTACTCTCACATATATTCAAATGAACTACAGCTCTCGACCCGACAATTCAGATCGACATTTTGAAAATTAAGCATCATTATATATATATTTATATATAAGTCTAGTTAGAAAGGAAAAAAAAGTGATAAAAAACACCAAATATATATATATATATATATATATATATATATATATATATATCCACAATAATAAAATAAAGAAAGACTGAATCAAACATACCAAATTCGACTTACAATTTTTTAAACAATGGAACAAAAAAAAGGGGTCATTCTAGAAGAGTATCTTGTCTACCGTCTTTAACTTGGGGTGATAAGATTAACATCAATGTTTCATTCTTGACAAATGATCCAAATATTATTGAAGGTATTTAAAATTATTCTCCAATTGTGAATGAGT
Organism: Impatiens glandulifera; assembly: GCF_907164915.1. Classification (NCBI taxonomy): domain Eukaryota; kingdom Viridiplantae; phylum Streptophyta; class Magnoliopsida; order Ericales; family Balsaminaceae; genus Impatiens; species Impatiens glandulifera. The sequence goes on along the minus strand of NC_061862.1, from coordinate 76,618,836 downwards.
GCAATCCCGACAGTTTTAATATCTTTTCAAATCTCGTTTTTTTTTCTTCCGATTATGGAGTATTTTGTCTTGAATTTCCTTTCCTCCAAAAAAAAAAATTACAATTCATTACATGCATTAGAGTATAAACTGATTATCCTTTCAATCATATGAAATTTCTGATTGGAAACTAGGTGTTGTGGATGTTTGAGACATCATACATTTAACAAACAAGCTTGTTCCAAATCTATGAGATAAAATATAAAGGTAAAAAATGTACTCATGAGATTCAACCTCTTCTCAGCATATGGGGTAGTACTTTTCTAATATCAATAAACTTTGTAACATGACTTTGTCATTTTTGCAAAAGATACTGTTGTGCCTTTGGGTCAAGCCCAATGAGGCATTTAATTAAATGAGCAAAACCTAAAAATGTTGCTCATTCTATTATTTCTAGAGAGAGAAGACATTCTGCAAAAAAGACAAGAAACAGAGGAAGAAGAAGAGAAAGAGACAATAGATCTCTTACATTTTCACTTTCAGGTTCCAATTTCTTGTTGTCTTATATCTAGACTAGCTTGAGTCTGAATGAAATTGGTTTTCTCTGTTTGTATACCTCAACTGTTAGGTTTAAAGTTGAGAAAAACATTTGTATCTGTTTCTTGTTTATAGTGAAATTTGCTGGTTGGCCTTGTGATTTTTTACCCTCCAGGTTGAGAGGATTTTTCACGTAAATCTGGTGTTGTTTTGTTCTGTGCTTGATCCTCTGTTTTAGACTTGGATAACCTGTGCATTTACCCATCTCACATTGCTAGATTACAGTATAAAAGTAATCTTCGTTTCAAAATTCCCAACAAGTGGTATCAGAGCTGTTAGGTTTATTTTTGAAGAGTGCTTTTGTAGGTTGAGATGGAAGGCAATAGCACAATGATCAGGTTGACAAATAATAACTGGCATATTTGGAAATCCAAAATGGAGGATATCCTTTATTGTAAATACTTGTATGAGCCGGTTGAAGGAGATAGTGCGAAGCCAAAAGATATGTCTGACAGTGATTGGACAAAATTGAACCGGAAAGCAGTCGGCACAATCAGACAGTGGCTTGATGATAACGTGTACCACCATGTAGCAAGTGATAAGAGTGCACATGAGTTGTGGAAGAAGCTGGAATCATTGTATGCGTAGAAAACAACAGGTAACAAAGCGTTTCTGATTCGAAAGTTAGTAAATCTGAAATTCAGAGAAGGTGCAGGTGTTGCTGAGCATTTAAATGAGTTCCAAAGCTTGATTAATCAATTGTCAGTGATGGATATGACCTTAGAAGATGATCTACAAGCCATATTGCTTTTGGGATCATTGCCCGACAGTTGGGAGACATTGGTTGTGACAGTAAGTAATGCAGCTCTAAATGGTGTTCTTACTATGAGTATAGTTACTAGTAGCTTGTTCAATGAGGAGACAAGAAGGAAGTCAACTAATACAAATAGTGCACGGGGCCTTGTCACAGAGAATATGGGAAGAGCTGAATACCGACAACAATCAAGAGGCCATAGCAAGTCCAGAGGCAGATCAAAATCTAAGGGAAGACAGTGTTATCACTGTGGTAAAGAAGGTCATATAAAGAAAAATTGTAGAGCCTGGAAAAGACTTCAGAATGAAGACAAAAATTAGAAGAAAGGCGATGGAAATAGAAATACCACAGCCATAGTAACTACAGATGATGTAGTGATTCTTTCTTGTGAAAAAAAACAATATCTACATGTAGAAGGTCACCAAGGAGTTGAGTGGATAGTTGATACAGGTGCTTTCTATCGTGCTACACCAAATAGATAGTTCTTCACGACTTACAAGGCTAGAGATCTTGGTACATTGAAGATGGGTAATACTAGTCACTCAAGAATTGTGGGTATTGGTGATATTTGTTTGCAGATAGAGATGGGATATCAGTTAACACTTAAAGATGTGCGACATATTCCTGATTTGCGTCTAAACTTGATATCAGGTGATGCATTGGACAAAGATGGATTCAAGCATTATCTTTGTAGTGGAGAATTGAAGCTCATTAAGGGATCAATGATTGTAGCAAAAAGGAAATCATGACACTCCTTATACTGAACCCATGTGAAGATACTCAAGAATGATTTGAATGCAGTACAAGCTGAAAGCTCTGTGGCATCAACGTCTCGGCCACATGAGTGAGAAAGGGTTACGAATTCTAGTGAGGAAACTTCACATCCCCTCAACCAAAGATGAGGTTTTGGATCTATGCGAATACTGCCCTTTTGGTAAGCAACACAGAGTCTCTTTTAGTCAAACATCAGAAAGGAAACAAAATGTGTTGGACTTGGTTTATTTTGATGTGTGTGGTCCTTTTGAGGAGGAGTCATTGGGTGGAAATCGATACTTTCTAACATTTATTGATGATGCATCTAGAAAGATGTGGGTTTATTTCATGAGAATGAAAAACCATGTATTTAATTGCTTTCAAGAGTTCCGTGTCATGGTAGAAAGAGAGACAGACAATAAGCTGAAATGTCTTCGCTCTAATAACGGGGGAGAGTATATTTCCAAGGAGTTTAAAACATATTGTGTAAAATATGGAATTCAACATGAGAAAATAGTGACTGGAACTCCACAACACAATGGTGTGGCTGAGAGAATGAATCGCACAATTGTAGAAAATGTGAGATGCATGTTGAAGATGACAAAGTTGCCAAGACAGTTTTGGGCAGAAGCAGTTCGCACAGCTTGCTATCTCATAAACAGGTCACCCTCTGTTCCTTTGAAGTTTGAAATACCAAAAAGTGTATGGTCTAAGAAGAATATTTCATACTCGCAGATTATGGGACCCAGAAAAAAAGAGAATTGTTAGATGCAGAGATGTTATGTTCTTCGAGGGTCATAATGGGATAAATCCAGAAATCATTGAGAAGTGAGAGAGAGTTTTTGAGTGCATAGAACTCATACCAATTCCTTCACATGTACAGTCAACAGTAACCGATGAAGATGAACATAATGAAAAAGTCACTGAGTAAACCTCTGACATGAATGGTAGTAATGATGATGAGACTGTTTATGATGTTCCCGAGCAGGGGGAGCAACATCATCAAGAGGAGCCAGAAGAGCCCCCATTAAGAAAGTTTGAGAGAGAGCACCAACCTTCTAAAATGTACCCTTCTTCAGAGTATATTCTATTGACAGAAGAAGGAGAGCCAAAATGTTTTCAGGAGGCACAAGTTCATAAAGACAACGTTAAGTGGTAGAATGCAATGAAAGATGAGATGAAGTCATTGCAAGAAATGGGCACATATGAGCTGGTGGAACTTCCTAAGGGTCGAAAGGCATTGAGAACAAATGGGTGTTCAAGCTAAAGAGAGATGAAAATGGAGAAATTATGAAGTACAAAGCTCGACTTGTTGTAAAGGGTTTTGGACAGAAACAGGGCATCAACTTTGAGGAGATTTTCTCACCAGTGGTAAAGATGACTTCCATTCGTACATTGTTAGGTCTAGTAGCTAACTTAGACCTTGAGCTTGAACAACTTGATGTAAAAACTGCATTTCCTCATGGTAATTTGGAAGAAGAGGTCTACATGGTGCAATTAGAGGGATTTTAAGTGAAAGAAAAGGAGAACATGGTTTGCAAATTGAAGAAGAGTCTATACGGTTTGAAACAAGCTCCGAGACAATGATACAAGAAATTTGACTCTTTTATGATGAGTCATGGGTACCAAAGAACCAAGGCAGATCCGTGTGTTTACTTCAAAAGATTTTTTAATATAAAGTTTCTAATCCTTTTACTTTATGTTGATGATATGTTGATTGTAGGACATGATGCTTAGATAATAGCCATGTTGAAGAAGGAGATGTCTAAGACATTTGACATGAAGGACATGGGCCAAGCACGTCAGATATTGGGAATGCAGATTACTCGTGACAGAAAGGCTAAGAGACTTTGGTTGTCACAAGAGAAGTACATTGAAAGGGTGCTTGAAAGATTCAACATGCAAGGAGCAAAAGAAGTAAGTTGTCCACTTCCTAGCCATTTTAAATTGAGCAAGAAGATGTGTCCATCAACAGAGAAAGAAAATGATGAAATGTCAAGTATTCCATACTCCTCAACTGTAGGGAGTTTGATGTATGCAATGGTTTGCACTAGGCCAGATATAGCGCATGCAGTCAGTGTGGTAAGTAGGTTCCTCTCTAATCCAGGAAAACAACATTGGGAAGCAGTGAAGTGGATTCTTAGATATCTAAGAGGCACTTCTAATTTGTGTTTGAGTTTTGGAAATGGTGAAGCTGTGTTAGAAGGTTACACATATTCTGGTATGGCTGGAGATCTAGATCATAGAAAATCCACTTCGGGTTATGTGTTTACTTTTGCAGGGGAGCCGTGTCATGGAAATCCAAGTTGCAGAAATGTGTGGCTTTATCAACAATAGAAACAGAATACATTGCAGCAACTAAAGTTGGTAAAGAGTTATTGTGGATGATTAGATTTCTCCTAGAGCTTGATATACAACAAGAAGATGCAATTATTTTCTGTGATAGCCAGAGTGCCATAGATTTGAGCAAGAATGCTACATATCATTCCAGAACTAAGCATATTGATGTGAGGTTTCATTGGTTAAGAGATGTAATAGAAAACCAACAGATGAAGCTGAAGAAAATCCACACGGATAAGAACCCATCAGACATGTTTACGAAGATTGTTCCAAAAGACAAGCTCGAGCTCTGTTGTCGGCTTGTCGGCATGAATACCAAGTGATGACTTGAAGATCAGTGTGCCTCACTCCGTGGGCTGGAGGGGGAGATTATTGGGCCTTTAGATCCAGCCCAATCAGGCATTTAATTAAATGAGCAAAACCTAAGAATGTTGCTCATTATATTATTTCTAGAGAGAGAAGACATTCTGTAAAGAAGAGAAGAAACAGCGGAGAAGAAACAGAGGAAGAAGAAGAGAAGGAGACAATAGATCTCTTACATTTTCACCTCCAGGTTCCAATTTCTTGTTGTCTTATATCTAGACTAGCTTGAGTCTGAATGAAATTGGTTTTTTGTGTTTGTATACCTCAACTGTTAGTTTTAATGTTGAGAAAAACATTTGTATCTATTTCTTGTTTATAGTGAAATTTGCTGGTTGGCCCCGTGGTTTTTTATCCTCCAGGTTGAGAGAGGTTTCCACGTAAATCTGGTGTTGTTTTGTTCTGTGCTTGATCTTCTGTTTTAGACTTGGATAACTTGTGCATTTACCCATCTCACATTGCTAGATTATAGTATAAAAGTAATTTTTATTTCAAAATTCTCAACAGATACAACCATCTCATAGATCTATCTTTATTGCAAGAAAAAAAAGTAGGTTATTCTTCGAATTAACGAGTTTGAACGGAAAAACATTATCAAATGTTAGGTTTCAGAAAATTATCTTTTATATATAAATCAAAATCCGATCTAAATTGTAAAATTAACTTATAGATAATATTTTTTCTTAAAAATTCCAATTTCAAGATTTGATATGGGTGTTTCTGAAAACAGTTAGAATAAATGGATAATTAAATTGGTTAAATTTCGCTCCAAGTTTCGCTCGTCTAGTTAAATTGGTTGAGTAAATTTGCAGACTATGTGTTTAATCTGCGGGGATTAGTCGCACTCCAAAGAATAATTGTAATCCATCGTTCTAAAAGAAATAGATATTTATTAATTAAACTAAGTGACATAACTTTTTTTTTCATTTAATTGAGCGGCAATAGTTAGGTCAAAGATTATAAATGTGCAAAGTTATTAAGAACCCTAACTAACAGCTACCTAGTAGCAATTCATGTATCATGAGAACTACTTTTATGTAAGAGTTAAGAGTGGTCCATTTGGCTTATAATTAAGGGTCATTGTAGCCTCATGATCAGTGTTGTAGGGACACCAATATATTATTTAAGGTGCATGAAACAACCCAATATGTGAAATTACATGTCTCCCCCGGACCTATCCCTAATCCAAAATGTAACTCTTATTTTTTTTCTTTTCAATTTGGATAATATGAATTGATATAGTTTCAGTAGTTAATTATTATCTTTGAATAAAGAAGAGTGTAATTCTATTTTTCAATTTTTATAAGGAAGGGTTATTCCATAAAGGAAGTCATGTAACTATCGCCACATATATAGTTATTTTACAAGGAAGTTTGTAATGATCATGTCGTTTGGAGTGAGAACTAACTTAAAATTTTTAAATATGATTTGTTATTTTAAGAAAATAATTGTAACTTACTTATCTCCCTTATGAAATTCTAAATCATTCTGATTTCTCATTTTAGTCAGGTTTGTTTAGTGGATCCTATAAATAAATCATAAATTTAATCCTAAAGGAACACTCGACATCAAAAATTCGATAATCAATGTCCATAATTCAAATAGGTTGAAATTATAACCTAAAAATACTTTTTTGTGATAAAGTTATTAATTGTGACAAATACATCATATTAGGAATAAAATGTTAGGGAAGATGGTGACATTTTGTAGTAACATTAGTTAGGTAGGATAAAAAAAAGAGTGGAAATCAGTTATTGATGGGTACGGTTTGGAAACTATTATTAAATGGATTAACTTAATTGTGGACCATGAGCAATTAGGTAGTACATGAACATTGGTAATCTTGTTTAATTTATTTGTAATATGAGATTTGATCTGGATCTTGATCATTGGCCTATTTAATTTTATTTATTTATATAAGTTATGCTTTTTCATCTTATGTGAGTGAGTATTTTGAGTAAGGATGACAATGGGTATAGTGGAAGAAGAGAATGTGAATGTCCAGCTTCATTCTATTTCAGATTTTTTTTATCACCATCCCATCTTACTTCGTTTCTAGAAATCCTAGAAGGCACCGTATACCATCTCCTCTAAAACTTATTTTTTTTAATAAAATTATATAAACGATTTTTTTAAATTTTATTTATATTAAAATTTTATATTATTATAAACTTATAAAGAAATAAATTTATAGTTTATAAAATATTAAAAATAAAAAAATAGATTAGTGATGTTATATATTAATGTTTATTTATTATTGTTCAGGGTGGGATCAGACAGGTATACTAATATCATAGTCGTCTCGTTCTTAGTTAACTATCGGCCAAACCGAAAAAATATCGCTCATAAGTCAATTCAGATAAAAAAAAATAGAAATACTAATTATATTTTTCATAATTGTTTTCAACATGTTCATAACTTCTTTCATTGTTTTCACTATGACTTTTAAAGAGTTTTTTTATTTACAAAATATATTTTTTATTTTTCATTGTTAACTTAAAAACTCTTTCATGAATATAAATTTGTAAATAGAATAAAGAGAAGTAAATTATCTTATGCCTTCTCTTTGGATTTTTAAAAAAATCTAGCCAAAATTAATTTTCTAATCAATCACCTCTAAACAATCACATCCCTCGTTTCATTAACCAAAATACTAAAATACCCTATATTTTTTAATTATTATTTTTTTATTTTATTTATATATATTAATACTTTTTAAGTTTTTTTTTACTAAAAATAATCATCATTTTCTAAAAATTATTACCAATCATTATTATTTTTCTCCATTTAGATTTCTTAAAAAACCTCAATTCGAATAAGGCCTTATAGGAATAATAGAGTCGAGACACTATTTACTATTCATGTTGACCTCTCAGCGATAAATGAATTATTTTATTTTATTTATTTATTGTATATTATATATCTAAACCTGGATCATTATTGTAATGATTTGTACATTTTTATTTTTATTTTTTTGTTGTTAGGATTTCGTTTATTTAAAACATTGAATAATAAAGTTTATTTATTATTGTTTTTAAATATTGGTTGGAACAATAAATACATGGTATAAGTAGAGTTATAAGCAAGATCGAAAAACTGAACTTAACCGATGAAAAATCGATCGAACTGAGTTTTGACCGATTTATAATTTCCTGTATTGACCTTGGCCGGTTCGGTTGACTGTACTTTAAATAATAAAAAACTGATGGTTTAACCGACCAATGTATGTATAAATGTTGTAATATATTTATAAATATATATCCTTTCAGTCTAGTGATAAATAATCTAGTGATAAATAATGAACATGATGTTTTTTATGCTTTATGTTCAAATTTTGACCACACATATTTATTATTTTGTATATTTGATTTTTTTTAAACATATTTTCTTTTAAGTTAAATAATTGATTTATTAAACATAAATGTTGTAATATATTTATAAATATATATCCTTTCAGTCTAGTGATAAATAATGAACATGATGTTTTTTATGGTTTATGTTCAAATTTTGACTCACACATATTTATTATTTTGTATATTTGATTTTTTTAAACATATTTTCTTTTAAGTTAAATAATTGTTTTATTAAACAGTTTATTATAAAATGAAACTAGTTTTCACTATTTAATTTATTATATTATTTATATATTTTTATTTTTAAATTTATTATATATTTATATATATTTCAACGATTAAACTGATAAAACGACCTAACCAATTTTATAATCGATTAAACCGAACCAATGTTTAACTTCAACCTACAGATGAAGATTTTAAAAAACTGATATCAATATTTGAAATGAATTTTTTTGATAAAATAACTGACCGAATCGAACCGCTTACACCCTATACATAAGACATAACATTGGTCATCCCAAATTAGTCAAGACTTTAAATTCACTAGCTAGCCTATTTAAAAACATTTTTAAGATAATCTATATATATTTATATTAATTAGAAATTTGTATTCAAAGATATTATTATAATAAAAATATAATAAAGTCCATAATAAAACAAAAAATAATGCAAAATTAACAAGAACTTTTTTATTCTTCAAAGGTTTGTCTAGTACAATTCCAAGATAAAGTAATCGATCTTCCTTTTTCTTCTCTAAATTATGATGAGAGGCTCTGTAATCAAATTGATTCTAATTAAGATTATTTTATAGTAAGTTTGTAATATATTTTTATTAAGACCATTTCTAACTAACCGATAATCAAACTAAAAACCCAAATTCAAACACAAACCCAAATTAGGTTTTTCCTCTCAATCCTACACCAAAACTTAAATCCAAAACGAGGGTATCATCAATTTTCCTCTCTTGGTAATGCAAATATAGGATTCCACAGTTCACATACCATTTTGTTTTTAAAACTATAAATTAGTCATTTCACTATTGATATATGAGTGAATTCTATCTTTTTTTTTTTTTTTGTTAAAAGTTTATTTTTATTTTTTTACAATGAAGTTTAATGTAAAGAAAAACTATTATGTGTTGATTTATAAATTTAATTGTGTTTTTATCGTATATTTTTTTTTATCAATATTTTTTTTACATATCATCAATTTATGATAATAAATAATAAATAAATTAAAAAATAATAAAACAATTTTCATTAAAATAAAATATTAAGGTAGGAAAAAAATTTGGTTAGAAGCTATGAAATTAAGAAAAAATATTCAAATTGTTAAATAAATAATGAAAGATGAAAAAAAATCAAAATATTCTTTTAGTTTGTGAATGTATTTTGGATTGGATGATCTAACTTAGTTAGTGGTATTTCATAATTTCAATAAAGGAACACTAATTGTATTTTTTTAATTAAAAATAAAATTAAAAAATTGAAAATCTCTAACTATATAAATTGACAATTCACATATTTTCTTCAAGGATATTGTCATTTTAATGAAATCGTATTCACTATACAAAAATTAACTTTTGTGGGCACATAACTTACACTAAATGTATAGGGAAAAAAATTATTAATTGACCATCACTATAGAGCTTGTTTGATATTAATTTTTTAGAATTTTTTGGATTTTCTTTTCAAAAAATCTTATTTGATAAAAAAAAATTATTTACATTTTTAATTGGTTTAATTATTAAAATATTCTTTTTTAATTAAAATTTAATAAAATAAAAATAAAAATATTTTTGTATTTTAGTTAATAAAATTAGTAATTTGATAATTACAATAAAAAGTCATTTATAAAAAATGTTTGATAAAAAAAAAGACCGAAACCCAAAGCAAACATCTCTTCAACAAAGTTACTTATTTTCTATATAAAAATCAACAACATCAATAATATATCAATAATATAGTAAATTTATAAATAATGCTCTTACAAGGATTTGAGAGAAACCGACTAACTACTCTATATAATAAGCAATATTATGCCGAGTGCAAATCATGGTGTACATCAAACTACCGACAATAGACGAATAAGGAACTTTGCTCATTTCTTCTTCCTCCTTTTTACTCTTAGGACATTGCTCAGAAGTGAGCTTGAAATGACCTGCAAGTGAAGAACAAACTGTTTTAGTCTTACTCATGTTGAATCTTTCAACAATTTTCTCGATGTAATCTTTTTGAGATAACCAAAGTTTCTCATTTTTTCTTTCACGAGAAATAATCATGTCGAGTATCTTCTTCGTCGGTCCCAAATCTTTCAGCGTAAAAGATTTGCTCAACTCTTTCTTTAGCGTATCAATCTTAGTAGTATCATGATCGATGATTAACATTTCGTCAACATATAAAAGAAGAAGAATGAAGTCATTTTTTGAGTACCTTTTGACAAACACGCAATGATTTGACGATGTCTTATTGACTCATGACTCATCATAAAAGAGTCAAACTTCTTGTACCATTTCCTTGGAGCTTGTTTGAGACCATACAAGCTCTTTTTCAATATGCACACAAGATTCTCTTTTCCCTTGACTTTGAATTCCTCCGACTGCTCCATATAAATTCCTTCTTCCAAATCACCATGAAGAGATGTAGTTTTCAGATCAATTTATTCAATCTCTAGGTTCAAGCATGCTTCTATACCAAGAGAAACTTGGATCGAGGACATATTCACAGCCGAAGAAAATATCTCTTCAAAATCAATATCTTTCTTTTGACCAAACCCTTTAACAATCAATCGCACCTTGTATCTTGGTTGTGAATTATTATTTTCAGTCTTAATCTTGTAAATCCATCTGTTCTTGAGAGTCTTCTTGCCTTATGCCAACTTTATCAAGTATAAGTGTGGTTCTCATGAAGTGATTGCATCTCCTCTTCCATAGCTTTTAACCACGACATTTTCTCGTCATCAGAAATTGCCTTTTGGTAGGTTTTTGGCTCCCCTGAATTTGTGAGCATCACATACTCACCTAAAGGGTACCTTGTCGAGGGATGACGTTCTCTAACAGATGTTCTCAAAGAAGGTTCAACTAGTTCATCTTAAACTTCTTCATCAACATTTTCAGTTGGATCACTAGTCCAAGAAATTTCATCATTTCCGATAAAATCACTATCATTTGACACAATTCTCCCCATATTAAGATGCGATGCATGTTTAGGAACTAGATCTATCTCAATAGTATCATCGATATTCTTCTCATATGTTTCTATTTTATCAATATTTGTTATGTTCTAGTTTTCGATAAACATGTCATATCGACTTCTAATGAGCTTTTTTTAAATTGGATCATAGAATCTGAAACCAAAATCATCCAACCCATAACCGGTGAATACACATTGTCTCATCTTTACATCAATCTTAGATCGTTCATCTTTCGGAATATGAACAAAAGCCTTACATTCAAAGATGCGTCATAAGAAACTTCCTTTCCATGTCATATCTTGTCTAGCACCTTAAAATTCAAAGGAACGCATGACGTGAGATTCAAAACATGTACCACTTTATTCAAAGCCTTACCCCAAAAGGATTTCGAAAGACGTGATTACGAAAATAAACATCTGACTCTTTGAACTAGTGTTCGGTTCATCCTCTCAGCTAAAACATTTAACTAAAGTATCTTTGGAGGTATTTTTTATGTCTAATTTATTGCTTTCTTCAATACTCATCCAAAGGACCACAATACTCACCACCATTATATCTGAACACACTTAAGTTTTGTTCTAGCCCGTCTTTCCACAAGAGCATTAAATTGTTTGAAAATATCTAACACTTGATCTTTGAATTTTAAAGTATATACCAAATTCTTTCTTGAATGGTCGTCAATAAACCTCATAAAATATAAGGCACCACCAAGTGTTCTTGTTTTCATAGGACCACACACATCAGAATATACTAAATCAAGTATACCTAGTTTTTGCGAGTGAGGAACATTTTTTAAGGCAACTCTAATATGCTTCCCCGCTAAACAATGAGTACACTTCTTTAAAAAATCATTCTTCACTCCAGAGAGATGTCTTTTGTTAGCCAATATCATCAAGATTTTTTCACTCATATAACTAAGTCTATTGTGCCAAAGCTCAATATTTTCTTCATCATCAACTACATTGACTAAAGAATCTGCAATCGTTGCTCGCATCATATACAATGAGGAGCAATTTCTCCCTTTGCCAATATCAATGAGCATTTAGTAAGCTTCCATTTTTCGTCACGAAAATATTTCAAAAACCTTCATCATCGAACTTCCCAATGGAGATTAAATTCATATGGACGTAGGGGATGTGCTTCACATTCTTTAGAACTAACGTGTTGCCATTTTCAAGCTTTTTTAGTCACACGTTTCTAAAACTAATAACTTTAGCAATGCCATTGTTACTCATTCTAACACTTCCAAAATCACTAGATGTGAAGAAATCCCTCAACGAACTTCATCGTCGAACTTGATACACATTCCAGCTAGCTGATTAATAATCCCTTGAAAGGTATTTAAGTGATCGGACATGGTGTTTTGAACTTGGTACTTCAAACCCATCATCTGTTTGATCAAAAATAATTTGTTGTTACTAATCTTCCGAGCATATAACTCTTCAAGTTTTCTCTATAGACTTTTCGAGGGTATCTCTTCATTGACATGGTTGAGAACATTAACATCCACATGTCTAATGTAGCCACACACCTGAAGATGACTCAAGGTCCATTGCTCATCAGTTTTATCTTCTAATTTTTATCAGCAAACACAAGTAATAATAATCTTTGACATAAAGAAGATCTTTCATCTTCCTTTTCCACTCATTATAGTTAGAGGTATTAAGAGTAATCATTCTACTCGTATTGCTCTTCATTATTATAAACAGCACAAGGACTACAGCCCACTCTGATATCACTTTTAGGTTTAGTGCCCTGTTTATAAACAATCAATATTCATTCAACCAAGCAGACAATGAAAAAAAAGAGACACGAGCTTTAACTTGAAAAACCCTTCAATAATAGTAAAAACCCACGGGACCCTTAGGTCTCTTAAACCATCCACTATAATATCGTTTATAATGGGTAATACATAGTTTTTACAAAAATAAGGTTTTCAATCTAAAAGAATACCTTAACCTTTAAAAACTATCTAAAAGAGAAGTGAAAGTAGTTTTAAAAAAATGAGTTTTTCTTCTTAACGTATTCTATCATCTTGCTCTCATTGTCTTGTTTACCTCAAACTTGTGTGTTGTGACCGAAAATCTTGATACCTATTATATAGTATAAAATAAAATATAATAAAATATAATATATCATTATAATATAATATATAATATATCGTTATAATATATACTAATATTAGTCCAAGCCCATTATATCCCAACATCTGTAGTCATGACTACTCGCTTAAACTCAAACCACTTTTAAATGAAATCGAATCCGTTATAAATTTATCGTTTTTAAATAATTCTTTATCCCATAAAAATACTTTTAATAATAAAATACCTTTTGAATATGATATTTTTAAGGATAATATTGCACATGAACTTGTATATTAAAAGATTGTACGATAAAGATAAAAACTCATTTGTCTTACAGTTTACTTTTTTTTTAGAAAAGGTCCAGATACATTTATCTTATAGTATGGATATGTTAACAAAAATAGATAATTTTTTTAAGATTTTAAAATTTTCAAGATGCTTATTTTAAATTAAATTATAAGATATAATTAGAATATCAAGGAGAGTTTTCACTGAACCTAACAAGTTATATATCAACTGATGCCTAGTAAATATTTTAATAATTGATCTCAAATAATTTTATCATACAAAATTTTGAATTCTAAGCCCAACTTTTTCTCAAATAACCCAAGTTCAAAAAAGGAGGAGAATGATTGAATAAGAAACAACCTAACATCTTAGGAAGTGATATGTTTTGATGGTGACTTTTTTTTTTGAATGAATTAGTTTGAATTTGGTTAGTTTAAATTAATCTTGACTTTCAATTTTATTTTTTTTTATTTTTTAATTTTCCTTATTTTTTTAATATCATTCCCCAAGTCTAGTAAGTATGAACCCATTACATAGTGTGACCAATTTTCTCGTTAGACAGGTGTACGAAAAAAAGAAAAAAAATAAGTATGTGAAAACTCGTTATTTTTTAATTCATTTTTTTCTGTGCTCCTAACAAATTTTCAATTATTTTTACTAGACACTTCATCAAGTAGTCGTGGTTAGTCCTCCATGAAATGAGTCTAGATAATTAAGGACTAAGGGTCAAAGTTTCATTTCGCGGTGCATGCGATTTTCCCACACTTTACGTGTGATCAAGTTCCTCATCATCAATATGAAAGCTAGGAACTACATCAGAAATTTTCTCTTATGAGTTCACATCTGATCTTCTTTTACAGTTTTCTTGCCCAAAGGTGGTTTTAGTCTCGATGTTAACTCGTGTACTTACCACAGCATCTTCTCTTTCAATTCGGTAGGTATCGACATCATCAATTGGTTCCTCCACATTCATCATTTGTGGACATTAACAACATCAACAATGGTTTATTGTGTCTCAATCAAAATACTACAAATTTACTAAAAATATCATAAAATTAACTTAAATAAACCAAGACAACTATATATAACATGTGGTGCTGTCATATCAATGGTATAAATGCTAACTAAAATGACATTCTGGAGTGTACTATCTTTACCTATCTAGATAAAGAGTGTTCATAAGTTAATATCTATGTCCAAATAGTTGGTGTGTTATTTCTATAAAAATCTTGCATCCAGCTAGCATCTAAGTAGCCAATCTATTGAAAAATTCTATTCCAACCTAATATAACTCATACCAACTAAATCGGATACGGTCGTTTTCTTCTCGTACTGCAATGCAATGATTTGTACATGGCTTTTTTCTTTTTCGTAATCTGTTTGAAATTTTTTAAATATTTTTTCAATAATTAACTAGTAATAAAGTTTTAAAAAGAGTAAATAAACTTAAGAATGTATCTTCAATTCAAGAAATGAAACTCAAAGGAGTGCAGGTCAATATGAATATAATACTAGTATCATCTAGAATTCTATAATGTGATACTTGTAACAATGTTAATATTGAATATTAGCCCATTAGTTTTAAGTAATTTAAAAAGAATAGGCTCATTATAAGTCATTGAGAATAGATCCATCTTTCTTAGTGGGATAAAAGCCCAAATATTAATATCAGTTTCTATATGTAGTCCATTATTTTAAAAGTTATATGTGTTGAAATTTTAGAATTTAATCTAAAGTATTCATTTGAATTTTGTAGCCCATATATTTAGGTGTGTTCATTCCTGAGATTGTTAAATAATAAAAAGTTATGATTGCTAAGATTTTGAGAAAGTAAGAGATTTTTTGGTATAAAAGAAAGCCATAGTCATTTTTACACCTGAGACTTTGAAAAGAGAATATAAAATTAGTTATTGAATTTATTAGGGCTTATATAATATTTACAATTTAAAATATTCTATTCATGTTATTTTAATAATTTGAAAGCTCACATAACTAATTGTTAGAGTCCATCATGAGTTTTGGATTGTACTAGTCATAATAATATATTTATTTGCTCAACAATTATGTTGGTAAATTCTCTTTTACATACAAATTAATATTTTATTAGTAAATTAGTGAAGTAGATAAAAAAAATTAGAAAAAAACAATCAGTTTGATAATAAAATTAGTGTTTATTAATAATATTATTTTTAATATAATTAGGTTATATGTTGGGCTTAACTTTGTAAAGACTTATTTTAAATTTCTGATTAAAAATATTTTAGTTAAAGTGAGATATACTTTGAATATGTGTTATCTAAAAAAAATTAGTATGTGATTGGTAATTCTGATATTGAAATTGGGGCTAAATTTTATGTTTTTTCAAATAAAATAACTTATTATTTTATCATTTAAACACGATTAATATTTTTCTATATTAGTCTCGATAGAAAAATTGGTGAGATTTGAACCCATAACCACATTCAAACTTTAAATGTTTAGCTTGAACCACCAAGCTAATACCATTTATATTTAAAATTATTATAAATATATTTAAATATTTTGATATTTTTAACAAATGGGCTCTAAATAATCCTTAAAAAAAATCTAGGAGTTGGAGTTGATGACAATGCACTTTGATCTAGGGCTAGTTTAATTCAGCTTATTCTCAGACGCCTGCTTATCCAGTTTATTTTTAGATACGTTTGATATGATCTCGGCTTATTTAATCGTTAAACTTGGGTATATTTGATACAACTTATATGCCCAGCATATTTATTTTTAATATTTACAATATATTATTTAATAATTAATATTATATATATATATATAATGTTATATATATTTATTAATTTAATTTTAAATATCAATAAATGATTTAAATTAAAAAATAATATATATTTGAAAATAAATTATAATAATATATTATTTTTTATAAAATTTTGTTAATATATAATTTAATTATTAATAAATGACTTAAATTAAAAAATAATATATTTTAAAATAAATTATATGAATTTATTGATTTTTATAAATATAGAATTTTAAATATATTTAATATAAATATGATATAAAATATATATATATATATATATATATATATATATATATATATATATAAGTATTTAATAATATATCTTTTTCACATTTTCACACTCCCCTTTGTGACCTATTCTTTCAATTGTCAATTTATTTTCGTGCACTCTCACACTCTTAATATTATCATTAATTTCGGGATTCATCTCAATTATAATCAGTATTTTAGATAATTAATTAAAGTTAGTTTGATTTCTAAAACTATAATTATAAAAAAATAAATATTAAAGTGTATTTATATTTCATATTTTGCTTCATTATTTGATATATTAAGATACATATATTATAAATAATAAATAAAAATATATTTAAATGTATGTTTTTATTATAATAATTTTATATAAAAATATTTTAAATATATGAAATAGATGAGAGAATGAATAAAATGATTAAAAAGAGATTAAATAGATGAGAGAATGAATAAAATAATTAAAAATAAATGAAATAAATGAGAGATAATGAATAAAATAATTAGAAATAAATGAAATAAATGAGAGAGAATGAATAAAATAATATTTAAAAATGATGAGGGAGAGAAACAGTGAAATTATAATTTTAAACTGAGTAGTGATATAAAGAGAAAATTGAGTTTAAATACAAAAGTGTGTTTGATTGTAATTTTTTGCGTGAGCTTATTACGCAAAATTAGTGTAGCAGACTTATTACGGAGACGCCCATAAACGACTTATAAACGTTAAATCAAACGAGCCCCTAATAGTCACTACTTCATATAAATATTAATTATATAGACTAGTTGGTCTTGTTTGATATTATTATTTTAGATTATTTTAAAATAATATATTATTAAATTAAAATTTATAATATATGAAAACATTAAATAATAAAAATATTTTAATATTTTACTAAAATAATTAATCATTTAATTATTCAAATAACACATAATTCAAGGGTATAAGAGTAATTTAATTGACATCCTTACTCGTTAAAATAAACAAAGTAAACTGATAAATATAACATGAAAAAGGATAATATTTATAAATTTATTATTATTATTATAAATATATATAATAGATAAAGGAGAATACGTGGAAACTACATTTTAATAACTTTATAATTTAATTCGTCAACTATGTACAAGTCAATAAGTAAACTAGTACTTAAAAGACAAAATAATTCATATATAACTTTTAGAGTGTCATGAAAGCTGAAATTGACTAGCCTTGAAAAATAATATAATATAATATATATTCATCTAAAAATATATATTAGATTTATATTATATTAATTACCCAATTGAGAATATAAATATTTGAAATATATATATATATTTTTTGATATATTAATAACAAATAAGTAAATTTATTAGAAGAATAAAATTTCTATAAATTAATAATGTCGGATATTTTATTAATTTAGTTAGATATTATCGATAAATTAACAATTTATTAATTTAAAAAAACTTTACTTTATAGGTTCATTTAGACCAATATGAGATTTCAAAAAAATTATTATCTTATTATTTTATCGATTGTGTCCAATTTTGTATTGATCACAATGGACTAGACAAATTATTAATTTTATTGAGATTATTATCGAGTATTTATAGATATTTTGCTTTACATTTATATTTTATATTAGAGTGTAGTTAATTATATATATATATATATATTTATATTTATACTTTAATTATTATTTATATAGTGTAATAAATATTAAATAATTGATAAATAGTACTAATAAATTTAAAATATTTTAACTATAACAATATAATAATTATATATTCATAAAAATATTTTTAAATTTATCAATTATTTATTAAATATAATAATAAGATTACCATATATTTCTATTAGTTAAAATATGGTAATATTGTTATTATATTTAATTAAAAATATTATTATATTTAATAAATAATTGATAATTAATTTTTTTTTTATATTTAATTATTATATTGTTATGTAAAAATATTTTAAATTTATTATTATTGATCAATTATTTATTAAAATAATAAAGAGAATATTTATTACACTATATAAATAATAATTAATTGAAATGTAAATATATATATTAAACTATAAATAATCAAATTTATAATAAATAAATAAATTTAAATTATATATCAAAATATAAATAATAAAATTTATAAAAATAATAATTTAAAATATATATCAAAATATAAATAATAATTTAAAATATATATCAAAATATAAATAATTTAATTTATATATAATGAATTATAAATATAAAACCAAAAATTGAGTTTAAATAGTAAACTAACTTAATTTGGATAAATAAATCAGATTAATTTGGGAACCAAATTACTTTGAAAACCATTCACAAGATAAACCCATTTAAATCTCTTAAAAGAAATAATAATTAAGAAGACTTCACACATATCAATTAATTTATAAGGAAACCTAATCACAACAAGCCATTTCATTATCTTTCTTTAATTGTTGTCATTTCAAATATCTTGTCATTTAGTTATGACTAAAATATACTAAGTAAATATTATTATTATTACTTGTAAGAATAATTTATTCTCTTAACAAGCTATCTAACTTTAATTTATTAAGTTATATTTTTTAACAATAAATTTAAAATATAATTCAGATATTTTGATATTTAAATAATTTAATAAAAAATAATAGAAAGTGACCCATCAAACAAAGTTAGTGCAGAAAAAATGAAACTAGCTAGCAAGTTCCAAGAAAAAATGGTATACAAAACACAAAAAAGAAGATAAAATTGGGAAGTTCCTAGAAAGACCATGAAAGTTGCATTTGATGTGGTAGATGGTGCAATTACACTTATTAATTCATTTGTTTTCTTTTAATTTTAAATAAATATATAATTATAAGATTAACAGATCACTTAATATTTCGACCTATTAAAATAACACAAGTCAAAACTAATTAATAAAAAAAATAATAGTTAATACTTCAATCCAAATAATACTTAGCATCTAATTGAGATGAGATACAAAAGGGCCAAGTCATGTTTTTAGTTTTATTTTTTAATTTGAACAAAACAAAAAATAAGTTTGTATTTGGTCAATATATATATATATATATATATATATATATATATATATATATATATATATATATATATATATATATTAGAAATATGACTTTTCTGTGCATTTAATTGGTAATACAAAATATAAATGGTCCAATGGGAATATTTAGTATTTTTATTAAATAATTTTTATTAAATAAGATTCGAAAATTTGGGTTATATTAGGCTTTAACTATTATAATATTAGTCATTTAACATTTTTTATAAATAAATAAAAGTTCATCTCCATATTTTGATAGTTCCATTTTCTTAACTAATTTATCACAATTTTACTAATAAAATTTTAAAAAAAAAATATTTCTGTTGGGTCAAATTATTTTGACTGAGTGTTGAAATAATTTAACCATTGAGATTTTGATGATGAATTGACTTATGAGTTTTGATGCATGTGTATTGAAACAATATTTCATAAGACTTGACTCTAATGAGGGTCATTAGACCGATTTTGGCATTAGATGCATAGAATTAGACGTACAGTCTAACTCATCGGAGTTAGACGTGTAGTCTAATGAATGCATAAAATTAGACGTACAGTCTAACTCATCGGAGTTAGACGTATAGTCTAATGAATGCATAGAATTAGACGTACAGTCTAACTCATCGGAGTTATAACTCATCGGAGTTAGACGTGTAGTCTAATGAATGCATAGAATTAGACGTACAGTCTAACTCATCGAAGTTAGACGTGTAGTCTAATGAATGTATAAATTAGATGTAAGTCTAATATACACGGAATTAGACGTAAGTCTAATGTATTCGAAATTAGACGTACAGTCTAACTCAACAGAGTTAGACGTGTAGTCTAATAGACTTGTAATTAGACGGATGGTCTAATAGATATTCGGAATTAGACGTACAGTCTAACTCAGTGGAGTTAGACGTACAGTCTAATGGTTATTGGATAATTAGACGTGTGGTCTAATTAGTGAAAGTTAGACGTGAGTCTAACTCCTTCAAACAAGTCTGAGGTAGAACCAGAATTAGACGTGTAGTCTAACTCAGTGGAGTTAGACGTATAGTCTAATGATTATTGGATAATTAGACGCGTAGTGTAATTAATGAAAATTAGACGTGAGTTTAACTCCTTCAGACAAGTCTGAGGTAGAACCGAAATTAGACGTGCAGTCTAACTTAGTGGAGTTAGACGTGCAGTCTAATGGTTATTGTAATTAGACGTGTAGTCTAATTCTATTAGACTAGGCGGTCTAATAGACTCGGTTATTAGAAGGAGATGTTTGATTTCATTAGACTGATTTTCACAATCCGTCTAACTGAAATACGTCTAATGCTCAGCTTAAGTAGTTTGCTTGAAGCTAGCATTTCACCTACCCACGTGCTATAGCTGTACCCTACTCCTGCTCCACTTTCTAGTGAAGATTAGTACAACAGCTATATGCAACCAACCAAGGAATGCCACGTAAGAGAATTTTCCTCACATTACTTGTTTTGCAGGTACATTCCTGATGGAATATTCGGCGCACTACTAGTGATGTACGGCCACGATCCTTGTGCTCAGAACCTGCTGTGTACAATGGAGGTTTTCCAATGGAAGAGTGCCACGTATCATTCTAAAAGATTCAACCGTTAGCTTCTGCTCAGTATTTAACAAATATAAAGGACAACGGACAATCCACCTTAACAAGAAGAACTACTAACCTTATGAACTTGTCGATCTTGAGAGAATTCAATCCTTTGAATACTCATACTATGAAGCTGCTTTCTGATTGTACTGTGTGTGAATCAAGAGAGAGCTAGAATCAAACACCTTTAGCTGAGTGATATTCTTCATCTTGTAATTAAACAGAAAGTGTTCTGTTCAATAGTGAGCTAAGTGTGTGTAAACTGTATTTGATTCGAATCATATTATAGTGAATCCTTCCGGTGGTTGGAAGAAGGGGTGACGTAGAAGAGTTTTTCTGAACATCCATAAACAAACTGCTGTGTTCTTTCATTTCTTTCATCCTTTCATATTTCATCTTGTGCTTCAAACCCAAGTAAACAATTCCGCCTTGAATCTGTTTCAAGTGTTTACAAGTGTTTGCATAGAATAGAAAGCGAATTAAATCCCTAACAGAATTTTTTTTAAACCGTTTCTCATAAGCCTTCATCCTTAGCCAGACCACCGTCTCTATCGATAAAGCCGATCCTATCAATTGGTATCAGAGCCCTGTTTCTATTCTCAAGCCTTTCTTGAAATATGTCGACCATAACCAAAGATGTCAGTGCTACAGCCATTCCAACTTTCTCTCAAGAAAACTACATTATTTGGAAGAAAAGAGTTTGTGCTCATCTCTCTTCTCTTCATGATGACTTATGGAGAGTTGTCATAAAAGGTCCTATCAAGATTGATAAGGAGAAGGCTGACTGGACCGCTGATGAAAAGAGGCAGAACAATCTCAACAACATGGCTCTTGATGTTCTGTACAGATCTCTCGATGATAGCATGTTCAACTACATTATCGAATGCGATACTGCCAAAGAGGTCTTGGATAGACTCACTCAACTGTGCGAGGGCAACGAGCAAACCAAGGAAAACAAGATTATGATTGCCATTCAACATTTCGATAGCTTCAAGATGCGTCCTAGTGAAATAATGAACGATTTCGACACGAGATTCAGCAAGATCGTCTCCTCTCTATCTATCCTAGGCAAAATCTATAGCAACCAGGAGCTTGCTATCAAGGTCATGCGTGCTTTTCCAAAGGAATGAGACATAAAGACAATGGCGATGAGAGAATCCAAAGATCTTAACAAGATCTCTCTCTTTGATCTCTTTGCTGGCCTCAAGGCCTATGAGTTCGAGCTGAACTGTAGGATGAAAGAAGATCAACCCACATCCGTTATCATTGCCAAGGCGCTGATGACTGCTGAAGAGCCACCATCCGCTCCGGATGTGAAGATAGCAGCTCAGCCGCTGAGCAGCGATGCCATGTCTCTCTTTGTGAAGAAGTTTGACGACTTCATGAAGAAGAGCAACTCTAACTCAAACTCTTCAAATTCTAATGACAATAAAAAATCTAAAGCTAATGTTACTTGTTTTAACTATGGTATTAAAGGTCATTAGGCATCGGAATGCCGGAAGCCAAAGCGTAAAGATGCCAAGGATGACGAAAAAGAGCTGAAGGCGCTTATGGCAGGCGACGGAAAGATCAGAGGAAGCAGCCGTGGTTCCTACTTTTCATCCATTAAAAGTGATGAAGAAGAGGTAGCTTGCTTCATGGCAAGAGAAGATAAAGAAAGAACACAGGAGACTGAGGTATTTGATTTCTCTTTCGTAAGGTTTTCAAGAGAACAACTGGCAGCTGCACTAGATGACATGGTCATCGAATACAGAAAGCTAGTAGAATCTCTAAATGAAACTAAATCTTCATCAGATGTAAACAAACCAAGCCTGTCTAAAGCTGAAGAGTCAAATGTTTTTGAAAAGAAGATTGAAGAAATCTCATCTGAGAATGAGATGCTTTCAAAAATGAAATAGTTTATGTTCCACCTACTATTAGCTGGCTTAAGAATAAGCTAGAAGCAGCTAACAAGTCTGGCAATTTAAAACCTGACTCTAAGTCAAGGAGTTTTAAAAGAAAGTCTTCTTCAAAAGCTAAAGGATCAGTGGCTAGTAGAAAGTCGTCTACTAAGTCAAAAACATACGCATTAATCACAACACAAAATGGGAAGTCCATCAGAATAACTCAAATATGGATTTCTAAGGGACTAATTGATCGAGGACCCAATTGAGTATGGGTACCAAAATGTGTAAATAGTTTCTTTTGTAGGTGATGCAGGAGGATTGCAGAAAGGAAGCTAGAAGAGTATTCTTCTGAGTACAAAGCCTTAAAGATCAACAATGGTATTTGCCATTCTAGTAGAATAAATGTTTTTTTTTTGTTGTTGTTAAAAATGTTTTTGGTCTTTGGACCACAAAAATTATTTATTACATTTTTATGTACAAAATGAGAGGGAAAATTATTTTGGAAATAAAGATAATCTCCAGACGAATATCCTTAATCGATCTAATTAGACAGGTGTGTCTGAAAGAAACAGTGTGTACTTAGACGTATTTTGCTCACAATCTATGCATCTAAGTCTATGTGTTGAGGTGTTATACCTACGTGATTAGACGGACACGTCTAATAGACGTTAGACGTTTTTACGTCATGAGCAAGTGGATTCTCACGTCTAATCAAACACGCGTCTAACACATGATGTTTATGCGGAATTAGACGTACACGTCTAATAGACATTAGACGGATTTTTATAACACGGAATTAGACGTATACGTCTAATAGACTCATCCGTCTAATAGACATTTTGTTATATGGATTTGTGGAGTAAGAAAAACGTCTAACTACGTGCTGATTAGACTGATCAAGAAAGTTGTCCCACGTTGAGAGCTATTTATTTTTCCCGCTCAAAATATCAAACAGTCATCTCTTACCAACATGAAGACACGTGTCTTTCAAGTTTAGAGAAAATGACTAATATACCCTCATTTTTAATGATGACTCCTTGAAAAAGGACGTCTAACATTTATTAATGGGCCATACCCTTAAGAAAAGATGGTTATTCTGTATCTCTATTTTCTGTCCATATAAGGATATTAGTGCATGAGTTTGAAAGTTTTCAATCCCTCGAAATTCTTAAGAACCCTAGTTTTCTTTGCATTTCTCTCTCTAAATTTCTCTAAAATCTTGTGTCGGTTCATATTCTTTCAAAAATAGTGAACAAGAAAATCACTTTGGATCACTGTACTTTGCAGGTAGATTTTCCATCAGTGTATACTTTCGATCAACCAAAGGTGGTGGAGATATTCAGAACCCTAGAATATTCTGGGTTAAGGAAGTATCTAGGCGGTCCGTTCATATTCTATGAGAAAGAAGTTCGCGAGTTCTTCAAATCCGCAACTATGGTGGGTGAATCCATCGTAGAAACCGTCAATGGCATGGAGTTCTCCTTCGATGAAACTGTATATGCGAAGTTCTTTGAACTTCCAACGGAGGGGCACACGTTCGATCTGATCCTTTCACCAGAAATCATGAAGGAGATGAAGAGAACCTTTTCTGCCGATGGTTCGATAATCCATGTAAATGGACTCAAGAAGGCCCTTAAACCTCATTTCAGTTTGTTGAACGACGTGGTGGCAAAGGCGCTACAAGGGAAATCTGGTTCTTTCCATCTTTATAGTCAAGATCGTTTTGACTATATGTGCGCTATTTCGAAGGGAATCCAGGTGAACTGGGCTCATACCCTTTACTAGAACCTCTGCTTTTCAATCTGTCAGGCGAACAAGGAAATCATAACGTTTGCGGCCCAACTAAGTCATTTATTGAAGCATTTGGGGGTTCCTGTTGGTGAACCCGTGCAGATCAACTCTCCGAGAGTTTTTACTGCCCTTACAGTGGCTAACACACTGATAAGGATGAAGAACAACCTAGAATCTACATCTGATGCATCTAGTCTTCAAACTGGTGGAAAGCCTTCTACCCGATCCAAGCAACCGTTTACTTCTGTCATGTCAACAGGGACAAAGAGATCGAAAACAGTGAATGAATCGGAGGCCAATTCCTCCATTCTGAAAAGTTCAAACAAGAAGGACTCTGAATTAGTCGATTCAAGGTTAAGGCAAGATCTAGACGTACTTGCTGCAATCCCGATGTCCTCTCTATCTACTCCGTCAACCATTTTAAGGAAGCCTTCGAGATCCTGTGTCTCAAAGGAAAAGAAGACGAAGGCGCCTCGCGTGTCTAAATCTTTAAAGGTAACCTCTTCTAAATCTTTGGTCGATGTGCTTAAGTTTGATGTTCCTATTGTGGAACAAGCTGAATCTGTATTTTCTCTGTTAAGAGAATCTGCTGAAGGGCCCGCTGTTGAGTCAGCTGGTCCAAATGATGAAAATGTTAGGATTGAGTCTCCTGTTATTCAAACTGATCAAGTAGCCGCCAGTGCTACAGAGTTATCTCAACCAGAACAAGGTGTTGTTCTTACCCTTGTTGTTGGTCAATCTGCTGAACAAGAATCTTCTGTTCCCGCTCCTAAAGATTCATTGATAGTCGGAAAAGTTATTCGTGTAGAGCTCCCCGCTGAGCTATGTAAGAAACCTCAATCAGCGTTCGAACTGATGCGTTCCGCAAAACAGACAGGTGGAATTGTGATCGGTGAACCCAGACCTGCTCCAAAACCCGTAGAGGTTGTTGGAAAAGGTAAGATGATTGCGACTCAAGTTCTTGAAAAAGTATCGGAGGCAATAGGGATTGTTGACCTCATATTATATCAAGTCAAAGCCATTACAGCTGAAAATTGGAGATTTTGAATCATGGTCCCTGGAGAGACTGTCGTCCAAGTACAATGATGCTCTTACAAATTCTACGATAACCCGAGAATGGAAGAAGCGGGTAGCTAATGAAAAGAAAGTTCTTAAATGGGCCAGAACTTCAGAGGTAGCTGAAGCTCTAAAGAGAAAAGATCTCATTGAAGCTTGTTTGTATGGAAAAGCCTTTTTCCCAATTCTTGAAGCCAGAAAGGCTAATTTCAATCCTGCTGAGAAGGGATCTGAAGTGGAAATGAATTTTTTGAAGAAGCTGAATGACATTATGGATGGATACGTCTCGTTAGCTTCTCGATACATTCATGGCGCTGATTGTTCTAGTGCAAAACCTCTCGATGATGATGAAGCTATGGATATTCTTGATGCTTAAAACTATGCAGTGAATCTTTCTGCCGAAGAGAGACGCATTTTGGATCAACCTATTCAAGAGAATCCAAATGAAGAAGGAGAAGAAGTGATTGTTCAAGAGCCTGAACAAGCTCTTGAGACAAATGAAGAAGAAGTTCATGTAGAATATGTAACTGAGGAGGCCGGTCAAGCTCCTCTTGAAGAAGATGTTGTGATAATCCCTGTTGTGAGAACAGAGGAAGTTCAAAAGAAAATGGCCGAGGTAACTCAGCCATAAACTGTCAGATCTGAGGGGGAACCCTATAAGGATAAGAATGTTGAAGAAGAGAGTTCCTCATCTGAGGAGGAACAGGATCAAAATGCAACATATAAGAAGCCTCTTCTATTTCCCAACACAATTGTGGGAAATGTTCACGAAAACATCAACATTCCTCTTCACTACTCTGGAAATCTGTATGAGAGATTTCAGAGAGCTGAAGAAGAAATTTTAGAAGAAGAGCGAGATGAAACTGCTAAGAAAGCCAAGATGAATCAACCGGAGCAATCCTTGCAGATTCATACAAACTTTGAGCTGATTCAAAGTATGGCAGCAGAGTTTGAAGAAAATTCCTCAAATGAAGAATTTTCTTATGTTGGCAACAAGTTGTTAAAGTCTATGACTTCTGTGCTCTCATCTCTTCAGAAGAGCATGATAAAGTCCTTGAATACTCAAGAAGAAGAAAGAATGGACTTTGCTGAGATTATCAAAGTTCTCAATGAGTTGGACAACACTTTGAAGAAGAACACGTATGAGACTCATATCTCAAATATAAACTAC
Source organism: Impatiens glandulifera (assembly GCF_907164915.1). NCBI lineage: Eukaryota > Viridiplantae > Streptophyta > Magnoliopsida > Ericales > Balsaminaceae > Impatiens > Impatiens glandulifera. Next base: position 76,591,532 of record NC_061862.1, on the reverse strand, counting down.
TCAAAGTTTGAAAAGAAGCTTATCAATCGTAAAACTGAATTGTTGGACATTGAGAGGCAATTCAATGATGAACGTCATAAGGAGACCCTGGAAGAATTCAGTTTGATAAAGAATTAGATGGTGGAAATTCAGGGTTACTTGAGCAGAATTGATAATGAACGACAGGAATTTGCGGACTCCATTGCAAGGAAGTTTCAAGCAAAGGAGGACGCAAAGGCTAATGCTGAAAAAGATCAATCTCGACCCGCCCAAGGCGAGTCAAGTAGAAGAAATGATGGTGTGTCAACCGGCACTAGATCTAGACGAGACCCAAGCAACGATGATAATCCTAGACCAACCAAGAGAGGTGGAGGTCGAAGTGGTAATGATCGTGGAGGCAGAAACAGTGGTGGTGGCCGTAGTAGGCTATCCAATGTTGATCAAAGTGTTCGTGCCAGCGGTGGTGAACGTGGTGGTAGATTAAGTGGAAGTAGTCGTGGTGGTCGCGGCTATCCTCCTTATCTCAACATGCTTCCCAGTCAAGAAATGAGTCCAACCGATCCTCGAGTTAAAAGGGAAGAACAATAATCTCTTTTCTTCTACTCTATTTAAGTCCTTCAAACAATGTTTCTTTGATGGTTTTTCGAATATTGGTTTTAGAAATTTGATGTAGTGAACAAGGGTTTGTTTTATCTATATGATGAATGCATATTTTGGTATATGTATGCAGGTTTCCAATTTCTTCATCAAAAATGGGGAAATTGTTGGGTCAAATTATTTTGACTGAGTGTTGAAATAATTTAACCATTTAGATTTTGATGATGAAATAACTTATGAGTTTTGATGCAGGTGTATTGAAACAATATTTCATAAGACTTGACTCTAATGAGTGTCATTAGACCGATTTTGGCATTAGATGCATAGAATTAGATGTACAGTCTAACTCATCGGAGTTAGACGTGTAGTCTAATAAATGCATAGAATTAGACATACAATCTAACTCATCAGAGTTAGACGTGTAGTCTAATGAATGCATAGAATTAGACGTATAGTCTAACTCATCGGAGTTAGACGTGTAGTCTAATGAATGTATAGAATTAGACGTAAGTCTAATATACACGGAATTAGAGGTAAGTCTAATGTATTCGAAATTAGACGTACAGTCTAACTCAACGGAGTTAGACGTGTAGTCTAATAGGCTTGTAATTAGACGGATGGTCTAATAGATATTCAGAATTAGACGTACAGTTTAACTCAGTGGAGTTAGACATACAGTCTAATGGTTATTGGATAATTAGACGTGTAGTCTAATTAGTGAAAGTTAAACGTGAGTCTAACTCCTTCAGACAAGTCTGAGGTAGAACCGGAATTAGACGTGTAGTCTAACTCAATGGAGTTAGACGTACAGTCTAATGGTTATTGGATAATTAGACGTGTAGTCTAATTAGTGAAAGTTAGACGTGAGTCTAACTCCTTCAGACAAGTCTGAGGTAGAACCGGAATTAGACGTGTAGTCTAACTTAGTGGAGTTAGACGTACAGTCTAATGGTTATTGGATAATTAGACGCTAGTCTAATTAATGAAAGTTAGACGTGAGTCTAACTCCTTCAGACAAGTCTGAGGTAGAACCTAAATTAGACATGCAGTCTAACTCAATGGAGTTAGACGTGCAGTCTAATGGTTATTGTAATTAGACGTGTAATCTAATCCTATTAGACCAGACGGTCTAATAAACTCAGTTATTAGAAGGAGATATTTGATTTCATTAGAATGATTTTCACAATCCGTCTAACTGAAAAACGTTTAATGCTCAGCTTAAGTAGTTTGCTTGAAGCTAGCATTTCACCTACCCACGTGCTATAGCTGTACCCTACTCCTGCTCCACTTTCTAGTGAAGATTAGTACAACAGCTATATGCAACCAACCAAGGAATGCCACGTAAGAGAATTTTCCTCACATTACTTGTTTTGCAGGTACATTCCTGATGGAATATTCGGCGCACTACTAGTGATGTACGACCACGATCCTTGTGCTTAGAACCTGCTGTGTACAATGGAGGCTTTCCAATGGAAGAGTGTCACATATCATTCTAAAAGATTCGATCGTTAGCTCCTGCTCAGTATTTAACAAATCTAAAGGACAACGGACAATCTGTCTTAACAAGAAGAACTACTAACCTTACGAACTTGCCGATCTTGAGAGAATTCAATCCTTTGAATATTCATACTGTGAAATTGTTTTCTGATTGTACTGTGTGTGAATCAAGAGAGAGTTAGAATCAAAACACCTTTAGCAGAGTGATATTCTTCATCTTGTAATTGAACAGAAAGTGTTATGTTCAATAGTGAGCTAAGTGTGTGTAAACTGTATTTGATTCGAATCATATTATAGTGAATCCTTTCGGTGGTTGGAAGAAGAGGTGACGTAGGAGAGTTTTCTCCGAACATCCATGAACAAACTGCTGTGTTCTTTCATTTCTGTCATCTTTTCATATTTCATCTTGTGCTTCAAACCCAAGTAAACAATTATGCCTTGAATCTGTTTCAAGTGTTTACAAGTGTTTGCGTAGAATAGAAAGCGAATTAAATCCCTAACAGAATTTCTTTCAAACCGTTTCTCATAAGCCTTCATCCTTAGCCAGACCCCGTCTCTATCGATAAAGCCGATCCTATCACTTTCGATTCTTCAATATATTTTCACACCTACACATTTATTAAGGCATTAAAACCGTATTAGGCAGTTTTGAACGATTATATTTAAAAACAAAATACTCAATTTAAAACACAAATATATTTAAATGGGTAAACATTACGCAATTTATGTCGTTACGAAGTTATTTGAAAATAAATACAAAATCTTTCAATATTAAATTTTTTTCAAATATTTCATTGAATTACACATTTTTTAGTCACCAAACTAACTTTAACAAAAATAAATAATTAAATCTCGAAAATAATACTCAATTTTAAAATATACGTCCAAAACGTCTTTTAATATTATTTCATTTAAAAATGTTACAAATTAATTATAAAACGAAAATAATACATCAAAATAAAATAATCCATTTTTTTTTCTATTTGAGAGTTTCAAATGGCTAAAATTTTAATAATTTAACCCGACATAATTCTAAATTAGAATTGAGCTTAAAATAACAATTGGCCAAACATAAATGATATATAAGGAGAACTGATAATTTTGTATTGGTTATGTTATATAAAAATAAAATATAAAAAAATAATTATCTTTTACAAGATGTAAATTTTTTATAATTAAAATAATTAAAAATACAGTCTAGATAGTTCTCATTTGTATTCAGTGGGTGTTTTTAAGTAGAAATTTAATTTACCCTTTATAAAAATTTAGATAATAAAATAAATAATTTATAATAGTAAATAAATGTAAAATAATAATAATTAAAAAACAACAAAATAAATTATAATATATACTTTATTTAGTTTCGATATTGTTATTTTAACATATAAAAATAGAATAGTAATAATTTTAATAAAATAATTTTATTTTTATTAATAATATATTATAATTATAATTAAATTTTTTTTATAAAATATATATTTTTTAAATAAAACAACCAAATATAACATAAAAAAGTATTCTTAACATGTTATTGTAAATTGTGAAGAACTATATATACTGTACTGACTTTTCTATAATTGTATTATAAATATACCGAATAACTATTCTAATCAAAATACAATGTCTTTTTTTTTCAATACTTGAGCCGGCATAGTTTGGTTGGAAATATAAATGGTGAGTATTCTGAGTATGCTTGAGATTTTTATAAGTTTTTTCTATATAAATAAATGTTGCTCGATAAAAAAAAAGAGTTATTTGTTACTTTTTAAAATAGAATATAAAAAAAATATATTTAATATTTTAATTGATAAATTAAATTAATTGATAATATAATGATATATATAGTGATGTGATAAATTAAATGATTTTTTTTTTATATAAATAATACCAATTATTTGAAACGAGCTCTAACTATTAAGAACCCTAACTAACTACTACTTTTGATTAGATTTGATATTATGAATGAGAACGTGTGACATCAATTTTCGTTGCAGCTACCCTCAATCATATCGTCAATAATAATCTTTATTTATTTATATATGAATTTCAAATTATTACTGTAAAAGTGATTATATTATTTATTATAAATTAAATTAAATCTTTAAACAAATAAAAGTTCCATGAAAAAACAAGAAAACAGGCTCTCAGCGTTGGAACAAATTTTTTTTTTTATTAATTTATTTTAAAATGCATTTTTTTCAAGCATCTTACTTGAATATTGATTTAAATAGATACTAATTCTCTTAATTATATATATATATATATATATATATATATATATATATATTACCATAATTTTTCTTTTATTTTTTCTTATTATATTTTGTAATAAGATAGGCTAGTAAATGAGTTTTAATAATAAACTCATTTCTTTATTTAAAAAATAAGTTGCATAATAATATAAACTAGCATATATCCCTCCCTGCATGAGTAATAATTTAAAAAATTGTGAAAAAAATATTAAGGTAAAAATATTTATGAGCGAGTCAACCTACAATCCGACCCAAGTATCCATTACTCTCAAATATATTTAAATTAACTACAGCTCTCGACCCGACAATTCAGACATTTTAAAAATTAAGCATCATTATATATATTTATAGATAAGTCAAGTTAAAAAGGAAAAAAGTGATAAAAAAACACCAAACATATATATATATATATATATATATATATATATATATATATATATATATATATATATATATATATATATATATATATATATATATATATATATATCCACAATAGTGAAATAAAGAAAGACTGAATCAAACATACCAAATTCGACTTACAATTTTTTAAACAATGGAACAAAAAAAAGGGTCATTCTAGAAGAGTATCTTGTCTACAGTCTTTAACTTGGGTGATAAGATTGGGAAATTTGATGAAATGGCCCCCATAACAGGGGAAATTCCAAAAAGGGCCCCCGCCTACTAAAGTTGGCAAAAAGGGCCCTTTTGCCCTGCGAAATGTCGGAAATACCCCCTCGGCGCCATTTCTTACGCTCAAAGACGCGAATTATCAATCACGCGATTTAATCTGAATCGCGTGAGTTCATCACCGCGATTTAGATGAAACGCGTGATTGGTAATTCGCGTTTTTAAATGTACGCGATTTACCATGCACGCGATTTAATCTAAATCGCGGTGATGAACTCACGCGATTCAGATTAAATCGCGTCCATGGTAAATCGCGTCTTTAGTCTTATATATTACTTTTCTGCCCTAATTTAAAACAAAACCACCCCGATTCTCCCTCCCACTCCGACTGCGGCCGACTTTCCATTCCCACATCCATCAAGATCATCGTTCCTCAACATCATCGTTCCTCAACATCATTGTTCCTCAACATCATCGTTCCTCAACATCATCAAGATCCTTCCAACATCATCGTTCTTCAACATCATCAGGTCAGTTTAGGGCTTAGGGTTTAGACTTAGGTTTTGATGTATATTTACCGTTTATATTCATGAATATGGATGTATTTAGGGTTAAAGGATTGGTTTTGATGTATATTATGCCGTTTCCTATGTATATCGAAGTATTTAGGTTTAGGGTTAGGTTTTGATGTATATTTACCGTTTATATTCATGGATATTGGTGTATTTAGGGGTAAAGGTTTGGTTTTGATGTATATTATGCCGTTTCCTATGTATATCGAAGTATTTGGGTTTAGGGTTAGGTTTCGATGTATATTCTGCCATTTATATGGATGTATTTAGGTTTAGGGTTTGGTTTTGATGTATATTATGCTGTTTATAATCGATATTGATGTATTTAGGTTTAGGGTTAGGTTTTGATGTATATTTTGCCATTTATATTGATAGATATTATAGTATTTATGTTTAGGGTTAGGTTTCGATGTATATTCTGCCATTCACATTCATGGATATTATTGTATTTAGGGTTTAAGGTTTGGTTTTCCTATATATACTGATTGATTGTTGATTTTCAATTACATGAATATTGTATGGTTAGCTATTGATGTATATTCTGATGTTTATAATGATGGATATTGTAGTATTTAGATCAGGAGCTGCCGTGTGGTTTTCTCAGTTCGTTCAACAAAATGGTATGTATTAAAATGATTGTTAATAAAATTGTTTTCTCAGTTCGTTCAACTCTTTTTTTTTTTATAATATGCAGGCAACAAACACTGTTATGACCTTATGTCCCAATCAATTATCACCTGAAAATAATGTATGTTCTATTCTCTCTACTATGTCCATATTAACTAGTTTTGTATGTAATAACCATTATATGAAATGCACCAATTATCCAAATTCAAGGAAATACAAGAAATACATACCTCAACTTCATTCTCCTCCACAAGCACAGCATTGTCTTTCTCCAAAATCACCACATCATTGTCCTCAGTGTTCACCACATCATTCTCCCCTTGCTGTAGTTGCTTTAACATCCGTTTAATGAGAATTATGTCATCTCTCATTTCGGTTTTGATGAGCCTTATTTCATTTCTCATTTCAGTTTTGAAGAGAGTCAGTTCCTTTCTCATTACCTGTCTCATTGGCATTCTAATAAGGTGCAGTAAAGCAGCAAAAGTTAAACCCTAACCCTAAATACCATTTCTTCACAAGCACATAACAAACACGAAACCTGTCTCATTGGCATTCTATTAAGGTGCAGTAAAGCAGCAAAAGTTAAACCCTAACCCTAAATACCATTTCTTCACAAGCACATAACAAACACGAAACCTGTCTCATTGGCATTCTATTAAGGTGCAGTAAAGCAGCAAAAGTTAAACCCTAACCCTAAATACCATTTCTTCACAAGCACATAACAAAAACGGAAATGTCATTTCTTAAACGAGAAATGAATGAATAAGCGTGAAATGCATGCATGCAGAATAAGAACACTGATACAATACTCGTCATATACCCTAAAAGCATTTACACACATAAACGAAACCAGAACCAAACCCTAAACCCTAAATACATCAATATAAATCAATATAAACGGAATAATACACATCAACACCTAACCCTAACTATTAAGCCCTAAACTCACCGGAATATGTCAAAAAGACGGTGGAAAGACGATGATGTCGAATAGACGGTGGAAAGTCGAAGATGTTGGACGAGGAACGATGCTGAGGAACGATGATCTTGATCGATGTTGAAGGAAGTCGGCAGTTGAGAAGACGTGGTTTTGGAAGTCGGAGTGGGAGGGAGAATCGGGGTGGTTTTGTTTTAAATTAGGGCCGAAAAATTATATATACGACTAAAGACGCGATTTACCATGGACGCGATTTAATCTGAATCGCGTGAGTTCATCACCGCGATTTAGATTAAATCGCGTGCATGGTAAATCGCGTACATTTAAAAACGTGAATTACCAATCACGCGTTTCATCTAAATCGCGGTGATGAACTCACGCGATTTAGATGAAACGCGTGATTGGTAATTCGCGTCTTTGAGCGTAAGAAATGGCGCCGAAGGGGTATTTCCGACATTTCGCGGGGCAAAAGGGCCCTTTTTGCCAACTTTAGTAGGCGGGGGCCCTTTTTGGAATTTCCCCTGTTATGGGGGCCATTTCATCAAATTTCCCGATAAGATTTACATCAATGTTTCATTCTTGACAAATGATCCAAATATTATTGTAGGTATTTAAAAATTATTCTCCAATTGTGAATGAGTGCAATCCCGACAGTTTTAATATCATTTCAAATCTCGTTTTTTTTCTTCCGATTATGGAGTATTTTGTCTTGCATTTCCTTTCGTCCAAAAAAAAAAAAAATTACAATTCATTACATGCATTAGAGTATAAACTGATTATCCTCTCAATCATATGAAATTTCTGATTGCAAACTAGGTGTTGTGGATGTTTGAGACATCATACATTTAACAAACAAGCCAGCCTTGTTCCGAATCTATGAGATAAAATATAAAGGTAAAAAATGTACTCATGAGATTCAACCTCTTCTCAGCATATGGGGTAGCTGACTTTTCTAATATTAATAAACTTTGCAACATGACTTTGTCATTTTTGCAAAAGGATACAACCATCTCATAGATCTATCTTTTTTGCAAGAAAAAAAGTATGTTATTTTTCGAATTAACGAGTTTGAACGAAAACATTATCAAATGTTATGTTTCAGAAAATTATCTTTTATATATAAATCAAAATTCGATCTAAATTATAAAATTAACTTATAGATAATATTTTTTCTTAAAAACTTTAATTTCAGAATTTGATAAGGATGTTTCTAAAAACAGTTAGAATAAATAGACAATTATATCTCCTCTTCTATTCTAACGACAAAAGAGGTAGATACCCAGGTCCCAGCCTCTCTGAGGACCTTTGTTCGAGTCTGTCAGTCAACAAGTTCCGCTCGTCTTGTTAAATTAGTTGAATAATTTTACGGACTATGTGTTTAACCTGCGGGGATTAGTCGAACTTCAAAGTAGAATCGTAATCTACCGTTCTAAAAAAATAGATATTTATTAATTAAACTAAGTGATAGAACTTTTTTTTCTTCATTTAATTGAGCGGCAATAGTTAGGTCAATGAGTATAAATGTGCAAAGTTATTAAGAACCCTAACTAACAACTACCTAGTAGTAATTCATGTATCATGCGAACTACTTTTATGTAAGAGTTAAGACTGGTCCCTTTGGCTTATAATTAAGGGTCATTGTAGCCTCATGATCTGTGTTGTAGGGACGCCAATATATTATTTAAGGTGCATGAAACAACCCAATATGTGAAATGACATGTCTCCCCCGGACTTATCCCTAATCCAAAATGTAACTCTTAATTTCTTCTTTTTCAATTTGGATATTATTATTATTATTATTATTTAAACTAAACCGTGATACTCAAAATCATTACATTTCAATTAAATTATATTGTTTTAAGTGAAGATAGTAGGCTATTCCTTGATCTTATTTATTGATAAATTATAAACAATTCAAAATTTTGTAATAATAGATGACGACGTATGAATTGATTGGAAAATGATATTGAGGAAGTCATGTAACTATCGCCACAGTTATTTTACGAGGAAGTTTGTAATCATGTCGTTTGGAGTGAGAACTAACTTAAAAAAAAATTAAATATGATTTGTTATTTTAAGAAAATAATTTTAACTTACTTATAGTAGGTTTGTTTAGTGGCTCCTATAAATAAATCATAAATTTAATCATAAAGGAACACTCGTCATTATAAATTCGATAATCAATGTCCATAATTCAAATAGGTTGAAATTATAACCTAAAAATACTTTTTTTGAGATAAAATTATTAATTGTGACAAATACATCATATTAGGAATAAATTGTTAGGGAAGTGACATTTTGTAGTAACATTAGTTAGCTAGGATAAAAAAAAGAGTGGAAATCAGTTATTGATGGGTACGGTTTGGAAACTATTATTAAATGGATTAACTTAATTGTGGACCATGAGCAATTAGGTAGTACATAAACATTGGTAATCTTGTTTAATTTATTTGTAGTATGAGATTTGATGTGGATCTTGATTATTGGCCTATTTAATTTATTTATTTATTTATATGAAGTTATACTTTTTCATATGTGAGTGAGTGTTTTGAGTAAGGATGACAATGGGGCATACCGGAAGAAGAGAATGTGAATGTGTTTATTATTCCCGCTTCATTCTATTTCAGGATTTTTTTATTACCTTCCCGTCTTACTTCGTTTCGAGAAATCCTAGAAGGCACCGTTATTCAATCTCCTTTAAAACTTATATTTCTTAATAAAATTATATAAACGATTTTTTTTTAATTTTATTTATATTAAAAATTTATATTATTATAAACTTATAAAGAAATAAATTTATAATTTATAAAATATTAAGAATAAAAAAATAGATTAGTGATGTTATATATTAATTTTTATTTATTATTGTTCAAGGTGGGATCAGACAGGTATACTAATATCATAGTCCTCTCGTTCTTAGTTAACTATAAGTAAAACCAAGAAATATAGCTCATAATAAGACAATTCGGATAAATAAAAAATTGAAATACTAATTATAATTGTCATTAATTATTTTCAATATCATAACTTCCTTCATTGTTTTGCTATGTCTTTAAAGAGTTTTTTTATTTACAAAATATATTTTTTATTTTTCATTTTAACTTAAAAACTCTTCGTGAATATAAATTTGTAAATAGAATAAAGAGAAGTAAATTATCTTACCTTTTGTTCTATTTGGGTTTTAAAAAAAATCTAATCAAAATTAATTTTCTAATCAATCATCTCTAAACAATTACATTCCTCATTTCATTAACCAAAATATTAAAATACTCTATATTTTTTATTTATTTATTTATTTATATATATTAATACATTTTAAGTTTTTTTTATCAAAAATAATCACCGCTTCCTCAAAATAATTATTAATCATTATTTTTTTCTCCATTTAAATATTTTTAAAAAACCTCAATTCGAATAAGGCGTTATAGGAATAATAGAGTCGAGGCACTATGTACTCTATTCATGTTGACCTCTCAGCGATAAATGAATTATTTTATTTTATTTATTTAATGTATATTATATATCTAAACCTGGATCATTATTGTCATGATTTGTACATTGTTATTGTTATTTTTATTTATTTATTTTTTTTTGTTAGGATTTCGTTTATTTATAACATTGAATAATAAAGTTTATTTATTATTGTTTTTTAAATATTAATTGGAACAACAAATACATGGTATAAGTATAGTTATAAGCAAGATCGAAAAACTGAATTTAACCGATGAAAAATCGATCGAACTAAGTTTTGACCGATTTATAATTTCATGTATCGACCTTGGTCGGTTCGGTTAATAAAAAACCGATAATTTAACCGACCAATGTATGTATAAATGTTGTAATATATTTATAAATATATATCCTTCTAGTCTAGTGATAAATAATGAACATGATGTTTTTTATGGTTTATGTTCAAATTTTGACGCACACATATTTATTATTTTGTATATTTGATTTTTTTAATATATTTTCTTTTAAGTTAAATAATTATTTTATTAAATAATTTATTATAAAACGAAACAAGTTTTCATTATTTAATTTATTATATTATTTATATATGTTTATTTTTATTCTTTAGTTTATTATATATTTATATATATTTCAACAATTAAACTGATAAAACGACCTAACAAATTTTATAATCGATCAAACCGAACCGATGTTTAACTTCAACTGACGGATGAAAATTTTGAAAAACTGATAATAATATTTGAAATGAATTTTTTAGTAAAATAACCAACCGAATTGTACCGCTTACGCCCTATACATAAGTCATGACATTGTTCATCCCAAATTAGTCAAGACTTAAATTCACTATCTAGCCTATTTAAAAACATTTTTAAGATAATCCATATATGTTTATATTAATTAGAAATTTGTATTCAAAGATATTATTATAATAAAAATATAATAAAGTCAATAATAAAACAAAAAATAATGCAAAATTAACAAGAACTTTTTTATTCTTCAAAGGTTTGTCTAGTACAATTCCAAGATAAAGTAAACGATATTCCTTTTTCTTCTCTAAATTATGATGAGAGGCTCTGTTATCAAATTGATTCTAATTAAGATTATCTTATAGTAAGTTTGTAATATATTTTTATTAAGACCATTTCTAACTAACCCGTAATCAAATTAAAAACCCAAATTCAAACCCAAATTAGGTTTTTCCTCTTAATCCTACACCAAAACTTAAATCCAAAACGAGGGTATCATCAATTTTCCTCTCTTGGTAATGCAAATACAGGTTTCCACATTTCACATACCATTTTGTTTTTAAAACTATAAATTAGTCATTTCACTATTGATATATGAGTGAATTCTATCTTTTTTTTTGTTTTGTTAAAAGTTTATTTTTATTTTTTTACAATGAAATTTAATGTAAAGAAAAATTATTATGTGTTGATTTATATATTTAATTGTGTTTTTATCATATATTTTTTTTATCATTATTTTTTTACATATCATAAATTTTTGATAATAAACAATATTAATAAATAAATTAAAAAATAATAAAACAATTTCATTAAAATAAAATATTAAGGTAGGAAAAAAATATGTTAGAAGCTATGAAATTAAGAAAAAATATTCAAATTATTAAATAAATAATGAAAGATGAAAACTACAGTTTTCAAAATAATTTAAAATACAAAATAAATAATAAAAATATTAAGGTTCAATTTTTAAATTTGATAAATATATAAATAGAATAAAAAAAGTTAAAAAGTTTATATGAAAAAATAAAATAAAATAAAATATTCTTTTAGTTTGTGAATGTATTTTTGGATTGGATGATCTAACTTATTTAGTGATATTTCATAATTTTAAGGAACACTTATTGTATTTTTTTAATTAATAATAAAATTGAAAATCTCTAACTATCTAAATTGACAATTCACATATTTTCTTCAAGGATATTGTCATTTTAATGAAATCGTATTCACTATACAAAAATTAATTTTTGTGGGCACATAACTCAGACTAAATATATAGAGAAAAAAAAATTATTAATTGACCATCACTATAGAGCTTGTTTGATATTATTTTTAGGATTTTCTTGGGTTTTCTTTTCAAAAAATCTTATTTGATAAAAAAAATAAAATTATTTATCTTTTTAATTGGTTTAATTATTAAAATCTTCTTTTTAATTAAAATTTAATAAAATTAAAATAAAAATATTTGTATATTTTAGTTAATAAAATTAGTAATTTGATAATTACGTGATAACAAATAATTTATAAACATGTTTGATAAAAAAAAGGACCAAAACACAAAGCAAACATCTCTAACAAATTTACTATATTATTGATGATGTTGTTTTTTTTAATTTAATTATCATCAAATATTATTTTATTAATTAGTTATTAATATTATTTAATTGATTAATTAAAATATTTTTTATTCTTTTAATATTATATAATAATACCATTTAATTTATTTTAGCAAGACAATATTATTCCCAATAAAATCATTACCAATTATTTTTTTTAAATACTAAAAAAAAATTATTTAAAAAATACAAAAAGTGTTAATTAATGATTCCTCAAATAAAATTAGAAACCCATTTAATTTTATGAACTATTTCATTTGAATATATTAATTTAAAAAATATACGTCCAGTCATGATTTTATAAGTTGCTGATGAACAACTGCATTCTATTCGTCATTATCATGACTTGTTTCGTGGTTTAATTTTGGTTTTATTATTATTTTTATAAATATTAATGTATCATATTTTATTTATTTTTAATTATTAAATCAATCAATCCATTTATAATTATAATATTAAAATACTTTTATTTTTATTTTTATTTTTATTTTTATAAAATTTAAACAAAAATTAGAATAATTCAACTAATTAAAAATAAAAATAAACATATTTTTTTTCTATTTTTTTTTTAAAATTTAACAACCCCAAATAACCATAAATAATAAATATTTTCACTCATGTGAAATTTTTTACTCTAACGGCTTGATTCATTTGATGTTGGTTATTTTTTATCCCTAAACATTAAACGTTTTCACCATTTGCAAAATTTTACTCTAACGGCTTGTTTAATTTATATAATAAATAAATAGTTTGACTTTTAATTCACTGAATTATAATAATTTTTTATATTAAAAATTTTAATTTTAATTTTATAAAAATAAAATAAAAATATTGTAATATTTTATTTGATTAACTAGTGATTTGACGGTGGGAATGAGAATATGAAAGATACAAATCTTCAAATAACTCGTATTAAAATGTAGGTGTTTGTTTGATTCTTGAATATTTTAGTATTTTTAAGTAGTTTGTTTATAAACAAAAAATTGATAAAATAAATATGTTGTTTGAGGTTTTAAGAGTTAATTATTGTATGAGTTTTGTAATAAAAATAATTATTTTCTTTCATATATATGATATATATAGAGAAAAATGATATTCTCAACGACTGGCCATCGAAAGTAAGGCCACGAATCTTACGTGGCCTTGTTAGCTAGGAGAGATGAAAAAAAATTAAACGTTTGAGTTTCCCCCTTTTTCTTCTTTCCTCTCTTTCTTCTTTTCATTTATCACTTCCGGCGAACCCCGAATTCTTCTCTGACGATTTTTCTCTCCGGCATCCCCGACTTTTTCTACTTTTTTCATCTTCTTTCGATCGAAAAAGGTAAGAGAACTATTTCGTGTATGTTCACTTCATTGTCTGTCTTCGTGTTCACTTCATACTATTTTTTCAGGCTAGTAGTCCAAATATATCTCCATGCAAGACTCCGAGATCTCCCAGATCTTTAAGGACAAGGTAAATAACATCTTCTCTTTTAGAATCGTAGATCATTTTGATGATTTGGAGATCGTTTAGGTTTTTACGGTTAGAGTTAGGGTTAGGGATTTTAATGATTTTAACGATAGAAAACTATGATTATTGTGTATTTACTGCATTATGGGTCCCGAAAGTATGGTTTCGGGACCCGAAAGAATGATTATATAATGTTTGCTGAATTAAGAGTCCCGAAAGTGTGGTTTCAAGACCTGAAATGGATGGTTTCGGGACTCAAAAGTATGATTATATAATGTTTGCTGAATTAAGGGTCCCGAAAGTGTGGTTTCGGGACCAAAAATAGATGGTTTCGGGACCCAAAAGTATGATTATATAATGTTTGCTGAATTAAGGGTGTCGAAAGTGTGGTTTCGGGACCCGAAAGTGGGATTATATTATATTTGCTGAATTAAGGGTCCTGAAAGTGTGGTTTCGAGACCCGAAATGTGTGGTTTCGGGACCCGAAAGTGGGATTATATCATATTTTCTAAATTAAGGGTCCCGAAAGTGTGGTTTCAGGACCTGAAATAAGGTGTTTCGGGACCCGACAGTATGATTATATAATGTTTAGCTGTTATGGGTCCCGAAAGTCTGGTTTCAGGACCCGAAATAGGGTGTTTCAGGACCCGAAAGTATGATTATATAATGTTTGGCTGTTATGGGTCCCAAAAGTGTGGTTTCGGGACCCGAAATAGGGTATTTCAGGACCCGAAAGTGGGATTATATCATGTTTGGCTGTTATAGGTCCCGAAAATGTGGTTTCGGGACTCAAAATAGGGTGTTTCAAGACCCGAAAGTGGGATTATATCATGTTTGGCTGTTATGGGTCCCGAAATATGTGATTTTGGGACCCGAAATAAGGTGTTTCAGAACCCGAAATAGGTGATTTTGGGAACTGAAAGCTTGGTTTCAGGACCTGAAAGCTTGGTTTTAGGACATGAAATGAGTATTTTCGGGGCCCGAAATGAGTAGTTATCATGGTTTTTAACTGATTATCTGCTTCATAATTTTTAAATGTTTATCTTTTGTTTTTGTAAGGCAAATAAACGTAAAAGAATGCCCAAGAAGCAGATCCCAAAGTAGTTCCCAAATCCCCCAAAGTAGTAGTTCCCAAAGTAGCTCCCAGACCCCAGAGCAACAACTCCCAAAGCATCCCCCCACAACTTATTTTAACTAGGACATCGTCTTATGGACTTTTCAATCTTCTTCAAATGTTGTCTAAGGAACAAAAAGATGTTGTGAAGTAAATAGGCTTTGGCTCTCTACTATCATCATCGCTTTCAAAATGCCCCGGGGACATCTCGTTATCTAGTCAGACAGTTTGATTGTAATAAATGTTCATTCACCCTAGAGAATGGCGATGAAGTGAAAATCGAAGAAGAGGATGTTCATATGATATTGGGTCTTCCCAGAGGGGAGCTGGACATTGTAGAATACGAGAATAACGAGACTAATGACAAGTTGAAGGCATTTAAGACTCGATGGGGTAACCCTGTTAATGGCACTCCTTTAGTGACTACTATGCCGATGAAAATGATTGAGAACAAAGCTGCTGACAACAATTTCAAGATAGTCTTCGTATAATTTGTTGTCAGCTACTTTCTTTGGTGTGATCACCTAGGTCAACTATCCAAGTATATCTCATTTCTGTTATTTTCACTTGCATGACAACATATATATATATTGTTAAATAATTCTCAAATATGTTTTTTTCACTTGTAGGTATAGAATTCTGTAATCTATTTCAGATGTTCATAATGTCAAGAAGTTCAATTGGTGCAAATTTGTACTTGAAGGATTAGTTCAATCATGCACAAAAGTGAAGGAGAATGGAAAACGACATTTCCAAGGACCACAGACGTTCCTTATTGTAAGTTATAACCAATTAATTTCTCTATTTTCAAAAATAATTGGTTTTAACATATGTTTGTTTTCAACTGTGTGCTACGTGTAGAGGGTGAGCAACCCTGAATTGGGAGGAGTTAATGAGCGACGATTTCCTATACTGTCATGTTAGAATGACACGACATTGAACTTTAGGCTGAATACAGAGTGGAAAAATGGAGGATTCGGACGTGGAAGCGTTGTGGGACGAATTCCACTACCAGGGATGTGGGGGAAGAACGATGAGGAGGATAATGATGTGGGGGAGAACGAGGAGGAGGATATGAATGAGGAGGATAATGATTTGTGGGTGTTTGAGCCTCCAAAGGCAGCAGCAGTAGAACCTAAGAAGGCAACACTTAGGAAGAGGTCAGAATTAATGAATTCAACACCTATGAATGATGGCCTACCACCTCTGAATGTAACACCTCTGAACACAGCACCTCCAGATGTAGATAGACTGAATTTTATAGAGAATTTGGTGTGGATTACTAAATGTACATTGATGATTGAAAAAGTCACGAGAAGAATTGAATCTTTAAGTTCAGGCTGGGATGCAACACCATTGTATGACAACGTCATCCACATCATTTACAGAGCAATGAACAAGAATAAACGTTTCAGGGATGCCATGCACAAATACTTCAAGGATCGAACATCCACTATAGAAGTTGGGGTACACAATGAGGGGTGATAAAGAGACCGGTCAAAATGAGGTCGGTCACACTAAGAGGGGTCAAAATGAGGCGGGTCTTGAAGAGGTCGGTCAAAATGAGGTCGGTCACACTAAGGGGGTCAAAATGAGGCGGGTCTTGATGAGGCCGGTCAAAAAGAGGGTGGTCTCGATGAGGCTGGTCAAAAAGAGGGGGGTCTCAATGAGGCCGGTCAAAAAGAGGGGGGTCTCGATCAGGCCAGTCAAAAAGACGAAGAGGAAGAGGAAGAGGAAGTACCTGAAAAAGAGGTGGCTCCAAGAAAAAGAAGGAAAAATCCCGTGCGACAAATGAAAATTCCAGCACACCTTAAATCTCCATATATGACGCAGAACAAGCCGAAGAACTTCGAGTCTGCCCAAATTGATGAAGTCGCACCTGATTTGGTGATACAAAAAGAGGGCGGTCAAGAAGTACATGAAGTTGTGCTGATAGGAAGAGAATTGGTTGCTCCCAAAAAAACATAAAAAATATCCCATAAATATCATGGAAATTCCAGCACGCCTTCAATGTCAATATATGATCAAGAACAAGCAAAGAAATCAAGTTTTCTTCGATTTTGTCATGGTAGATTACCGAGATAAAGTCGTTATAGGGTTTATTTATGCAAATGAAAATGAGAATGCGAGGTAAATCGAGATTTCTTAATTGAATGTTGGTTATATTATGTTTGGATGTTATGGGACCCGAAATTGGTGGTTTCGGGACCCAACCCGAAATAGGGTGTTTCGGGACCCGGAAGTGGGATTAAGGGTTCCAAAAGTGTGGTTTTAGGACCTAAAAGTGTGGTTTCGGGACCCAAAATGGGTGGTTTCTGGACCCGAAATTTGAATTCTTTTGTGTTTGGCTATTATGGGTCCCGAAAGTGTGGTTTCGGGACCCAAAATGGGTGGTTTTAGGACCCGAAAGTTGAATTCTTTTGTGTTTGGCTTTTATGGGTCCAGAAGGTGTAGCTTTGGGACCCGAAATGGGTGGTTTCGGGACCTGAAAGTTGAATTCTTTTGTGTTTGGCTGTTATGGGTCCTGAAAGTGTGGTTTCGGGACTTGAAATGGGTGGTTTCGGGATTCGAAATGGGTGGTTTTGAGACCCGAAAACTTGGTTTTAGGACCCGAAATAGGGTGTTTTGGGACCCGAATTAGGTGGTTTCTTGTCCCGAAATAGGGTGTTTCGGGACCCGAAATAGGTGGTTTTTAACTTATTTTCTTCTTTATGTGGTTTTAGGAATGAAGTATTGTATGTATCCGAGCATACCAATATCAACATAGGGCAATTTCAATCCATGAAAAATAAATGTCATGTTGAAAGTGATATTATTGATGTGTGGGCAAACATGATCAGTCAGCACTGCAAATCATCTTCTGAAGGGAAAATAGTTTTTTCGACAGTCGTTTCTGTAAGTCTATATCTTTCATTGTTGTTTAAACCAATTGTCTTATTGTGATGTTGATTTCATTTGCAGGACTTTTGGGAACTTAAATAACTTGCATTGAAAGAATAATTGAAGAAATGAGAATTTTCAAAATAACACTCGAAGACATGAAAACTGCTAATCTGGTAAGTCCAATATTTTTATATTATCTAATTCTTGCTAATATATGTAATCTGAATCTTGGTGATATTTTTGCAGATATTTTTCCCAAATTTATACAAAAGTCACTATTATGTTGTTGTCATCAATATGCGAAATAAAGTAATTGAAGTCCTCGACAACCTCCCACTAGACCCAGATATAGCATGGGAAGATAAATATGTCATAATTCGGAAACTAGTAATGTTGAAGTGTTTTTTACACATAATGTATGTTAAAGTGTTTATTAACTTTTTTGGTAAAACAGGTACAAAACGTTGTGGAGTACTTCAAAACTATCGACCTAAAGATCGCAACTAAAATTGCCCAATTCCCGTTCAATGTTTTGAAATTACCTTGGCAAAACAGTTCAAATAAAATGGATTGTGCAATATACTATATGAGACATATTCATACTTACATGGGCGATACAAATTGGGATTGTGGTATATTTTATTTGGTTTACAAATCTTTAATAACCGCTGAATTATCATTTTTTGTAGGCAAGGGGAATTCTTGAAACTTTGCGAGTCAAATACACTGCAATGATCGTCCGTTCAAATTTAAACCAAAATATGAAGAACATCTTAAATAATTTTGTCAACATTTTAAAAGAAGATTGTCCTGAAACGTATAAGTTGTATATAAGGATGTCTCTTAATTAATTTAGTACATTTTAGTCAATTATTTTCTTGTCTTCAATTATATTCAATTATTTTCAAGTCTTTAATTATAATCAATTATTTTTGGGACAAGAAAACTATGGATTCGGGACAAGAAAACTAAGTATAAACTAAGTTAAAAAACGCCATTTCGGGACATGAAAACTATGGATTCGGGACAAGAAAATCAAGTATAAACTAAGTTAAAAAATACCATTTTGGGACAAGAAACCACCCATTTATAGTCCCAAAACCAAGCTTTCAGGTCCCGAAACAACACATTTCGGAACAAGAAACAACTCATTTCGGGTCTAGAAACCATCGATTTCGGGTTCAGAAACCACCATTTCGGGACAAGAAAATGGTGGTTTCGGCACCCAAAATGGTTTTAGGACCCGAAATAGATGGTTTCTTATCCCGAAAGTGACAAAAATAAGTGACAACAACATGATCAAATAAGTACTATCTTCGTTAAAGATATGATAAAAATGTAAAAATATTCAAAGTGACAACAACATGTTCAAATAAGTTACTATCTTCGTTGAATGTTATCCCTACATGCATTATTTTCTACATATATTTTAGAGGACAAAAGTGATGTGAAGGATAATTGAGTTGAAAGTGTATCATTCCATTGTTGTTGTTGTTGTGTTGAATCTAAAACTGTAGATGTTGTGGCCATATTTCCCTTTTCTTTGATCTCGAAGTCTTGGGGATTTTGTCAATTAAAGATTGTTTCCTCTTTGTTGGTGGTCGTCCTTGACTTCTAACTTTGTTAGAAGAGTGTATCAAAATGGATGTAGCGGGAGATTGAAATGGAAATGGAGATGAAGATGCTTATGTGCTTTGGTCTTTATATGCTTCAGTGCTTCCATGATTAAGTGACATAAACTGTTCCATCAAGCCTTTTATTCCGTTCATCCAAAAAGAACAACCGACTTCAGATTTTACTCTAACTTGTTGAACCTCTTGCATCAATCGATTTAGACTATTATGATGTTTTTTTCTTCCACGGACATATCTGAATCATAAATGTTGGTGATATTTTGATACCCATGCTTAATATCTTTACGCCACCGGTCCATTATATAATACATTGGTACCTCATTCACCCTCATTTTTTTCAACACGGCCATGATATGCCTACACAAAATACCTCTGAACTCAAACAATCGACATTGACATTTCACATTGCAATTCATTTCAGTGTAATGTACTTTGTAAGAAACATCTCTTACATGTTCTCCATTAACCCCCAAAATGATTTCCTCAACTCTAAATATACAAGCTGACACTTCCTCTTCAATGACTGAGATGTCGCACAACATCAAATCTCTAACTTCTTCTTGAACCAATCTAAATATATCTAGAGTGTAGAAGGTTTGGTATTGCCTTTCAAAGGCAAATCCACTAACAGTTGGTATCAAAGAATTAAACGATTGGAAATCCAATTTCTTTTCTCTCTCGATATTTCTCAACAGAGCCATATCATATTGCTCGACAAATTGTTCAAGGGATGTTTTGGACTACACGTAGTCATCAAAGAAGGCATTCATACTTTCACTCCGTTGAGATGTTGACATCCCGACCCAAAATTGTCCTTTCACATAAACAGGTATCCATTTAGATCTTTCCAAATACAAAGATTTCAACCAAACATTATCTTCCAACTGATAATCTTCAATTAGTCTATTCCAATTCTCTTCGCATTGTTGAATATTTATGGAGTTGTATACTATGTTTTTCAGCCTTTTCTTTATTAGATGGTATCCAATATGGCTTCCAAGTTTTATAAGAAGTTTCTTCATTATATGCCACAAACAAAATCGATGACGAGTTTTAGGAAATACCTTCTCAATTGCAATTGCCATGGATCGACATTGGTTTGTGATTATGGCATTTGAAGGTCTATCATCCATACATTCCAACCAAGTTCTAAACAACCAAGTGAAAGAATTTGAATCTTCACTTGACAATAACCCACATCCAAGCAAAATGGACTGACCATGATGATTAACACCAACAAACGGAGCGAACGGCATGTTATAGCGATTTGTCAAATAGGTTGTATCGAAAGAGATAACATCATGAAAATCTTCAAAGGCAGCCTTGCACCTACCATCTGCCCAAAACACGTTTTTAATTCGGGATTCCTCGTCCAAATCAATAAGGTATAAGAAGTTTGAGTTCCAGGTTTGCATTCTTAAGAAATAATTAGTGAGTGCTTCAGCATCCTCACTCCTTAACCTCAACCTTCGTGCTTCTGTAACGTAATTTCTACATGTTCTCTCATCGAAAGACATGTTTTCATACCCTCCAACTTCAAATACATGTGATTGAAATGTTTTGTCCACAGTTATTCCAGCTTCATCGTTTGTAATCAATCTTCTCTTTACATTTCCGTCAATTACTTTGTAGGATCTAACATGACGTATTCTCTTAGGGCTTAATGTATGGTTGTGCTCGAGAGAAATATTTGTTATCACATATTCCCCTTCATTTCGAACAACAACATTAATCTTTTCTTTACAATATATCTTCGTTATTGGTCTAGGATGATGAAACTTATTTTTGGTCTTCGATTCTTTCATAAAACTCTTGGCACAACCAACGCTGAAGTATTTCCTCTTACCACCTACATTTTTGCTCCCTAACTTGGTAATGCTGAATCCAGTTAAGTGGGCATATGATGTGTAGAATTGAAGAAGTTGTTCTTCGGAAGAAAACGTCATTCCAACACTGGGAATGTGACTACAAAAATTAAGAGCAACCGTAAGAAATAAGTCCCTAAACCACCTTTTCGGGTCCTGAAACCACCCTTTCAGGTCCCGAAACCACGCATTTCAGGTCCTGAAACCACCTATTTCGGGTCCCGAAACACAACATTTCGGGTCCTGAAACACAATATTTTTTGTCCCGAAACACAACATTTTTTGTCCCAAAACTATTTCGGGACAAGAAAGGACCATTTCTTGTCCTAAAACCACCCATTTCGGGACAAGAAAGGGTCCTGGAACCACCTATTTCGGGTCCCGAAACACAACATTTCAGGGTCCCGAAACCACCCATTTCGGGACAAGAAATGGTCCCGAAACCACCTATTTCGGGTCCCGAAACATAACATTTCGGGTCCCGAAACCACCCATTTCGGGACAAGGAAGGACCCTTTCTTGTCCTAAACACCCATTTTGGGACAAGGAAGGACCCTTTCTTGTCCCGAAACCACCCATTTCGGGACAAGGAAGAACCCTTTCTTGTCCCGAAACTAACTATTTCGGGACAATGAATGACCCTTTCTTGTCCCGAAACCAACCATTTCGGGACAAGGAAGGACCCTTTCTTGTTCCGAAACCACCCATTTCAGGACCCGAAATGACCTTTTAGGGTCCCTAAACGACCCTCTTTGGTCCCAAAACTATAATTTCAGGTCTAGAAATGGTAGGTTTCAGGACATTTTGACACATTGAAATGTACATTTTATATCAATCGGGAAATCGGGTACCTTTCAGGTTCAATAGGGGTGAA
Organism: Impatiens glandulifera; assembly: GCF_907164915.1. Taxonomy (NCBI): domain Eukaryota; kingdom Viridiplantae; phylum Streptophyta; class Magnoliopsida; order Ericales; family Balsaminaceae; genus Impatiens; species Impatiens glandulifera. Next base: position 76,568,791 of record NC_061862.1, on the reverse strand, counting down.
TCTGTTAAAGTTAAGTTCTTCATCTACTTGGTTGTTCAAGTTCGATGCTCCAGTTTCCTAAAAGTTAAAATAGTTCTGAAATAAATCCATAAACCTTTAAATCTGTAAATAAATACATCTGTAAAATGTAAACCCTGGATCTGTAAAATCTAAACCTTAGATCTATAAAAACAAATAATAAATATCCTTAAAAAGGATACAATGAAGAAGTAATTGCAGCTGGAGAAAAGAAATAAATGCAGCCGGAGAAGAGGGAGTCAGAGAAGAGAAATAACTGATGCCGGATACGTTTCAGAGAGAGAAAGAAATGCAGAAATATGAAACCCTATCGGTGAAGAAATAATTTTTTTTTACTTTTTCTCTCTCCTAGCTGGCAAGGACACGTATGATTCGTGGCCTTGCTTTCACTATATAATATTTTTGTTTTAAGATGTAAAATTTGTACCTATTTAATCCAATAGTATAAGAGTCTTGTCTAATAAATTAAAAATTTAAAATTCATTTTTGGTGTCATACTAATTTTTTTAGGAAATTAATATTTTTAAAGTTTTGAAGTTGTGTGACTGAATTAAAATTAATAAATGTAATAAAATTTATAAATATATGTCTAACTTATATTTAAAATGTTACTTTATTTAAATTAATATATAATAAAATATTTAACCATCAAAATATTTTCAAATAATTTTATATAAAAAAATTCATTTTCAGGAAGACAAAAATTTATCTTCTAAAGTGTTTCAAAACATTTATATCTAAATAGAATAATATCCACATTAGTTTTATAAACAATACATAATTAATTATTTATATAAGTGAAATAATTAAAACATAAAATTAGAAAAAAAATTTAATTTTTTTATAAAATCCAAATTGAATCACACTATATAATATATTAATAATTTCTACATTCAATAGTTTAAAAATATTTTATCAAATACAATAAACATAAATTTTTATTTTAATTAAATTTTGTTATATAAAAAAATAACACATTTAAGTTCCATTTTTTTTATTTACATCTTTACACTTGAATTATAAAAAAATTTAATAATTATTTGAATTTTATTACATAAATTTTACCATTATATTGTTTGATACTAAGTTTATAGTATTATAATATAGACACTATATATATTAAATATATAATTTTAAAATATTTTAATATTGTTCTTTCATTTAATATATTTTTTTAATATTTTGTAGAGTCATTTAATCTTATATTTATTATAATTTTTGTTATAGAAATTTTTTTTAGATACAAATGAAATTAATTATTACAAATATGATTATTTTATTCAAAATTTTAGTTTATTCGTTCTATTAATTTAATTTAATTTTACATTTTTTTAACGTAAATTATCATTTTATCTTAAATAAGTAAAAATGATATTTTAGCAAAAATATGTTTGTATTTTTTCCCTTTTAAACATATTTATTTCAGTTTTTACTTTATTCTCTAAAACATTTTAGAAACAGTTAATTATTAATCAAATATTAATTAAAATATATGTGAAATATCTATTAAAAAATAATACTGAATCATTACATAAATTTTATAGTATCAATATTGTTCTTTACATAAATTTTATAGTATCAATATTGTTCTTTCATTTATTTTATTCTTTTTATATTGTGTGGAGTAATCTAATCTCATATTTATTATAATTTTTTTATAAAATCATTTTTTAGATACATTTAAAATAAATTATTACAAATATGATCATTTTATTCAAAATTTTAATTTTTTTCATTCTATTAATTTAATTTAATTTTCCCATTTGTTTAATGTAAATTATCACTTTATCTTAAATAGGCAAAAATAATATTTTAACAAAATATGTTTGTATTTTTTCTCTTTTGATCATAATTATTTCAACTTCTACTTTATTCTCTCACAAATTTTGAAAACAGTTTATTATCTATCAAACGTTAAAATATTAATTAAAATATATGTGAAATATCTATTAAAAAATAATACTGAACCATTACATAAATTTTATAGTATCAATATTGTTTTATTTGTTCCATTTTTTAATATTGTGTAAAATAATTTAATCTCATATTTATTATAATTTTTTTAGATACAATTGAAATAAATTATTATAAATATGTTTATTTTATTTAAAATTTTAGTTTTTTTGTTTTATTAAATTAATTTAATTTTCCTATTTTTTAACGTTAGTTATCAATTTATGATAGGCAAAAATAATATTTTAGCAAAATATGTTTGTATTTTTTCTCTTTTGATCATAATTATTTCAACTTCTATTTTATTCTCTCAAAAATTTCGAAAACACAACTTATTATTCATTAAAAGTCAAAATATTAATTAAAATATATTTGAAATATTTATTAAAAATTAATATTGAACCATATTTTCTATGTCAACACCATAAAATTCATATTTTAAAACTACATATACTTAAGTGCTATTATATATATAATTTTTTTTTTGTTAAACAATAACATTAATTATTATTTTAATTAAAATAATAATAACTCAATTTTATAATATTTGTGTAAAAAATATATATTTATAATAATATTATAAATTAAAATAGTATATATTTATCAATTATTTAAAACATGTTAAAATATAGAGTTAAATATATTTTATATTATTTGAATATATATATATATATCTAATCTATTTATTATATTTTTTTATTATATATATACATATAATTAAAATATTAATATTATTTATTAAAATATAATTTTATTATAAAATATCTTAGACTTTGTTATAAAATAATAAAAGTAAATAATTAAATAATATAAAAATTAATTTAAAAAAAAACTTTTAGAAAAAATCTTCGGATTTCAAATGCTCGTCTTTTTTCCTTTTCATTTTTCTTCAAATTAAGTTCGAATATTTTCTTTTAGGTCCTTCATAATAAAATTTAATTTAATATATAAAACACGTTTCAAAAAACTAACTAAATAATGATAGAATTAACAATGGATATGATTAAATTCAGACTAAATCATATTATTATTAATATAATATGAATATATTAAATAGGATAATCAAGAAAAATATTATAAAATAATGTGAATAATAAATAAATTAATTAAACGTTATAATAAATAATAATAATATTTCAAAAAAAATTGGAAAATAGTCAAAAATCTTAGGCTATGAATATAGAGATTATTTGCATTTAAAAAATTATTTTTATTTTATTAATTAGTCATAACTTTAATCATTACTCATACTTTGAACATATTGAATTCAAAAGAAGATCGATGAAATGCGTATGATGTTGTTGCAACTGTCTGAAACGACCAGATTCAAAAGAAGATCGATGAAATGCGTATGATGTTGTTGCAGCTGCCTGAAACGATCAAATTCCTGAAAAAAAATGCAAAACAATGAACAAAATATTGTTGAAACATAACATAATACAAATTCAATTATTGAAAACATTATATTGATAGAGAAATTTAGAATATTACGAGTCAATACAGAGATAACAAGCTTGGAGACCGAGGATGTTGTTATAGCTGCCTGAAACGATCAAATTCCTGGAAAAAAATGCAAAATAGTTAACAACGAATTGTTGAAACATAACATAATGCAAATTCAATTATTGAAAACATGATATTAATAGAGAAATTGAGAATATTATGAGTCGATTTGGAGATATCACTATTCTCTCTTCAATTGAATATATATTGGTTTAATTGTAGTTATATAAGTTGATATAATCATTATTTAATGTTAAATTAAATTAATAGATAATTATAATATGATAACTGAATTTTTTTTTTATTTTTGTATATTTTCATATTTCATATTTAATGTTAAACTGAATTATTATAGATAATTTTTTTTATAATTAATATAATAAGATAATTGAATTCTTATTATTCTTGCAGTTTTTTATAATTAACATTTAATATTAAATTTAATTAATATATATAATATTTTAGATGAGAATTATTAGGTTTATTTTTAAAATAATTAATAAAAAATTATTATTATATATATATAAGTATATATATAGAAGAGTGATAGGGAAGGGAATTTGAGGGAAGGAATGATGTGTCACTACATCACTGGTAGTGCTGTTCCTGAGATTTTTTAGGCCTTAGGCGAAAACACGAAATTGGGGCCCTACGCATAAACTTCACTTGTGTTTCACCGATGATCTTTAATAACCTTCCAATATCTACAAAGATGCAACATAAATTGTCAACGAAAGTGACTTCTTCTTGCATTTTTAGATGCAAAATCATTAATAATTGTATCGTAATCAATATATTTCAAAAAATCTTTTTCAATACATAAAATAGCAAGTCCATTCAATCTATTTTGAGACATCGAAGATCTTAGATAATTTTCAATAATTTTAACTTAGAAAACTTCTTTCAGCAGAAGCTACCGTAACAGGCAATGTTAGTAAAATTCGATATACAATAGAGACATTAGGATAGCAATCTATTGACATTACAAAATCAAGAATTTCAGCAGCGGGCATATCCAAACTAGGTAAAGCAACTTGTAGCATTTTTAGTTCAGAAAACAAATCACTCAAATTAACATCACACGTACCTTCATGAGAAAATACATTACAAAATGTGCTACACTTTTCTTTCAATTTGTTTTCATTCAATGCCTTCAACTTTCCAGAATTCATAAGGAACCCAAATAAGTCATTAAACTCATTCAATTGTTCAAACCTATGTTTTAGGGATGCAATTCTTTATCAATAGTTTCATCTTGTTCTAACCTTTTCTTCAAGTCCCACCAGGTTTTCATATTTTTGTAATGTTCAGCGTTGCGCTCATGCTCTTCAAGAATCCTACTAATATTTTTCCAATCCCTGCATCCTTCATTTGCATGTGAGCTGCTATTGTGATTTAATTTAAATAACTTACAACAAAAGCAAAACACATTATCCACTGATTTTGAATAAACCAACTATTTTCTATCCCTTTCTTCTCCATTACTTAACTTTTGAGAATAGTGAAAATAAGAAAAGCGCTTAGAAATATGATCATAAGGAAACTCAAGATTTAATTCCCGTCTAGGACCCTTTTCAACCAATAAATCTCTTGTTTTATTATCAAGATTATCCCAATTTATAGGATCATATATATCTACTAGGGATTTATCCACAAGAGAGATAGAAACCTTAAGGCTCAACCCAGCGAAACAGAGCTACCGTCGAAATTATTTTGTTGTCGGTTTCGTTGTCGGTTTCGTTGTGAGTTTCGTTGTCGATTTTGTTGTCGATGTAGGATATAGAGACTGAGAGTGACAGATAGTAGGGTTTTCAATTTTTTGTTCTGATAGTGTTAGATTGTTTCTCTATTTGGGCTATAGAGCCATAGGCCAAAAAATTTAACATAATAAAAAAATTAAAGAATAAGAAACTAAAAATCTTTACTAATACCTAGCATATATAAAAAAAATGGGCCCCTTTTTGGTCCTAGGTCGTGGCCTAGGCTGCCTACCCCTCTGGGCCGGGCCTGATCACTGGGTTGGAAAAAGATAAAAGGTGAGGAGAAAAAAGAGAGAAAAATTTTGTTATTTTTTTACCTAATCAAATTACGCCACATCATTCCCTCCCCATTCCCCCCTCAAATTCCCCTCCCTTTCTCATATATATATATATATAAGAGTAACGACATAGAATAATTAATAATGAAACTTCTTTAATAGAATGGATGAATATATATATATGAATATATATATATATATATTTATATATATATATATAAGAATATATATATATATATGAATATATATATATATATATATATATATATATTTATATATATATATATATATATTCTATATATATATATTTATATATATATATATTCATCCATTCTATTAAAGAAGTTTTATTATTATATATATATATATATATATATATATATATATATTATTTTTTATTAAATTCTCCCTCCCAATCATTTCTCTTCTTTATATATATTTATATAAAGAAGTTTCATTATATATATATATATATATATATTAATTTTCATTAAATTTCCCCTCCCAATCATTTCTCTTTTTTTGAGAAATGATTGGGAGAGGGAATTTGAGTGAGGGAATGATGTGGCGAATTTGATTAGCAAAAAATAACAAAATTTTTCTCTCTTCACCTTTTATCCTTTTCTAACTAGATGTAGTGACACATCATTCTCTCCTCATTCCCTTCTTGAGCTTAAGGGTTGGTTTCTCTACCAAGCAAGGGATTAAGACGGTTAAATTTGAGACAAAAGGTCATTAATGACTTGTCACTTCCTCGAGCAAATATATGACAGAATTATATTTGCTCGATAAGTGGGATGACCTATGATTATAGGGGAAATGATAACATGGTTCAACCTTTCTCTTTTGATTGAACAATGATAAAGTTGAACTTTATCATTTTTTCAAATAATTCGGTTTCGGGGTATGTTGACGACATGAGGAAAAAGATGACCTCAGTCGTAGACGCGGGCGAACCCGAGGGTGTGGATGCTGGTAGGCTATTTTGGCGATGGGCAACGATGACTTGGGTTTCACGTGTTGATTTAAGGAGAGCCTAGGCCTTCTGCATGGGGTTGGGTCTAGCCTATGTGGTTGTGGCCTGATTCGGTTTCTACTTGGCCGAGTCGCAGCCTTTTTACATATTTTTTTCCCTTCCAACTTACAAATTACATAATTTTTTTTTTGTATTTTTGGATTTTATTTAAAATTAGTTAATATTTTAACATTTTTAAAATTTAATGAATACAACGTGGTTTCTAAATTAATTATTTATTTATATAGGCGCAATAAATCTATGAAAAACTATTTTGACTGCTATGAAAAAATAAATTTAAGTGTGCAATATAATATTTTAATATTAAAATTAATAAATATGATTAATTAGTTTAATTGATTAATTGTTTTTTTTCTTAAATGTTCTAAATGACTAAAGTCTTATTCTATGTTACTAACACATTTGGTTATTTAAATAATTTATCATTCTCACATTTTATTTCATATTAACCAAAATTCTAAATTAATATCTTTTATTTATTTTTTAAAATAAATCATTTTCATTTAAAATTAATATCATTTAAATTCATTAATAACTAAACTTTTTCATAATTACAATTCAAATAATATTATTTAATTAACCAAAATAAAAATACATTTAAGTTAAAAACTCACTAGCATCATGATTTTATTTTTATTTTTAAAATAATAACTTTGAGTTCTTATACTTCGATTGCATGACTATATTATGGTCCGTCATTTTGAGAATTTTGTTTTGATTTTTAATCCATGGATGTGCCACATATTTTGTTTGTAGAGGAACAAGTCTAATTTACTTAAAAATTTAATTATGAAAAATAATATTTAATATGAAAATTTTAATTTAATATAACATTAAAAATTCGCTGAATTAGACGTCTCTCACATATTTACCCGGTGTTAATCTATATATATCTTAAGAGAAATGATATTCTCAACGAAGGGTTAGCGAAAGTAAGACCACGAATCTTACGTGGCCTTGCCAGCTAGGAGAGAGAAAAAAAAGAAATAAAATAAAATCAAACGTTTCAGTTACCCCTTTCTTCTTTCCTCTCTTTCTTCTTTTCATTTATCACTTCCGACGAACTTCTTCTTTGGAGATTTTTCTCTCCGGCATCCCCGACTTCTTCAACTTTCTTCATCTTCTTTCGATCGAAAATGGTAGGTCTTCTCCTTCATTGTGTATGTTCACTTCATTGTCTGCATTCGTCGTGTTCAGTTCATACTTTTTTTCAGGCTGGTGGTCCAGGTACATCTCCATGCAAGACTCCAAGATCTCCAAGAACAAGGTAAATAACATATTCTCTTTTAGAATACTAGATCATTTTGATGATTTGAAGACCGTTTAGGTTTTTGCAGTTAGGGTTAGGGTTAGGGATTTTTATGATTATGATGATTTTAAAGATTTTAACGATAGAAAGGGATGATTATTGTGTATTTGCTGCATTATGGGTCCCGAAAGTGTTTGGCTGTTCCCGAAAATTTAATTTTTGATATGTTTGGCTGTTATGGGTCCCGAAAGTGTTGTTTAGGGACCTGAAAGTATGATTATATAATGCAGAAATGTGATTTTGATGTGTTTGGTGAATTAAGGGCCCTGAAAGTGTGTTTTCGGGACCTGAAATGTGTTGTTTCGGGATCCTAAAATGTGATTTTGATATGTTTGGCTGTTATGGGTCCCGAAAGTGTGGTTTTGGGACCCGAAATGTGTTATTTCGGAACCCAAAATAGGGTGTTTCGGGACCCTCAAAATCGGATTTTGATATGATTGGTTGTTATGGGTCCTGAAATTGTTGTTTCAGGACCCGAAATGCGTTGTTTCAGGACCCGAAATGTGTTGTTTCGGGACCCTAAAATGTGATTTTGATATGGTTGGCTATTATGGGTCCCGAAAGTGTGGTTTCGGGACCCGAAATGTGTGGTTTCAGGACCCGAAATGTGTTGTTTCGGGACCCTAAAATGTGATTTTGATATGTTTGTCTGTTATGGGTCCCGAAATTGTTGTTTTGGGACCCGAAATGTGTTGTTTCGGGATCCTAAAATGTGATTTTGATATGTTTGGCTGTTATGGGTCCTGAAAGTGTGGTTTTGGGACCCGAAATGTGTTATTTCGGGACCCAAAATAGGGTGTTTCGGGACCCTCAAAATCGGATTTTGATATGATTGGTTGTTATGGGTCCTGAAATTGTTGTTTCAAGACCCGAAATGCGTTGTTTCAGGACCCGAAATGTGTTGTTTCGGGACCCTAAAATGTGATTTTGATATGTTTGGCTATTATGGGTCCCGAAAGTGTGGTTTCGGGACCCGAAATGTGTGGTTTCAGGACCCGAAATGTGTTGTTTCGGGACCCTAAAATGTGATTTTGATATGTTTGGCTGTTATGGGTCCCGAAATTGTTGTTTTGGGACCCGAAATGTGTTGTTTCGAGATCCTAAAATGTGATTTTGATATGTTTGGCTGTTATGGGTCTCGAAAGTGTGGTTTTGGGACCCGAAATGTGTTATTTAGGGACCCAAAATAGGGTGTTTCGGGACCCTCAAAATCGGATTTTGATATGATTGGTTGTTATGGGTCCTGAAATTGTTGTTTCAGGACCCGAAATGCGTTGTTTCGGGACCCGAAATGTGTTGTTTCGGGACCCTAAAATGTGATTTATATATGTTTGGCTATTATGGGTCCCGAAAGTGTGATTTCGGGACCCGAAATGTGTGGTTTCAGGACCCGAAATGTGTTGTTTCGGGACCCTAAAATGTGATTTTGATATGTTTGGCTGTTATGGGTCCCGAAATTGTTGTTTTGGGACCCGAAATGTGTTGTTTCGGGACCCGAAATGTGTTGTTTCGGGACCCTAATATGTGATTTTGATATGTTTGGCTGTTATGGGTCCCGAAAGTGTGGTTTCGGGACCCTAAAATGTGATTTTGATATGTTTGGCTGTTATGGGTTCCAAAAGTGTGGTTTTGGGACCCGAAATGTGTTGTTTCGGGACCCTAAAATGTGATTTTTATATGTTTGGCTGTTATGGGTCCCGAAAGTGTGGTTTTGGGACCCGAAATGTGTGGTTTCGGGACCCTAAAATGTGATTTTGATATATTTGGCTGTTATGGTCCCGAAAGTGTGGTTTCGGGACCCAAAATGTGTTGTTTCAAGACCCGAAATGTGTGGTTTCGGGACCCGAAATAGGGTTTTAGGACCCGAAATGGTGTTTCGAGGCCTGAAATAGCGTGTTTCAGGGCCCGAATTGAGTAGATATCCTGGTTTTTATCTGATTATATTCTTAATGGATTTTAAATGTTTATCTTTTGTTTTTGTAGGGCAAATAAACGTAAAAGAATGCCCAAGAAGCAGATCCCAAAGTCCGAATTCCCAAATCCCCTAAAGCTCCCAAAGTTGTTCCGAAATCCCCTAGAGCAGCAGCTCCCAAAGTAGCCCCACACAACCTATTTTTAACTAGGACATCGTCTTTTGGGCTTTTCAATCTTCTACAACTGTTGTCTAAGGATCAAAAAGATGCTGTGAAGTCAATAGGATTTGGCCATCTAGTTTTATTATCGCTTTCAAAATGCCCCAGGGAGATCTCTCGTTATCTAGTTAGACAGTTTGACTGTGATAAATGTTCATTCACTTTAGAGAATGGCGAGTAAGTGAAGATCGAAGAAGAAGATGTTGAAATGATATTGGGTCTCCCTAGAGGGGAGTTGGACATTGTAGAATATCAGAATAACGAGACTAATGACAAGCTGAAGGCATTTAGGACTCGTTGGGGTAACCCTCTTAATGGCGCTCATTTAGTGGCTGCTATGCCTACGAAAATGATTGAGAACAAAGCTGCTGACAACAATTTCAAGATAGACTTCGTATTATTTGTTGTCAGCTACTTTCTGTGGTGTGATCACCTAGGTCAACTATCCATGTATATCTCATTTCTGTTATTTTCATTTGCATGACAACTTATATGACATGTTAATTAATCCTCAAATATGTTTTTTTCACTTACATGTATAGAATTCTGAAATCTATTTCAGATGTTCATAATATCAAGAAGTTCAATTGGTGCAAATTTGTACTTGAATGATTAGTTCAATCATGCACAAAAGTGAAGGAGAATGAAAAACGATATTTCCAAGGACCACAAACGTTCCTTATTGTAAGTTATTACCAAATTATTTCTCTGTTTACAAAAATAATTGGTTTTAATTAACATATGTTTGTTTTCAGCTGTGCTACGTGTATAGGGTGAGCAACCCTCAATTGGGAGGAGTTAATGACCGTCGATTTCCAATACTATCATGTTGGAATGACATGATGTTGAAGTTTAGGCTGGATACAGAGTTGGAAAATGGAGGATTCAGACGCGGAAGCGTTGTGGGACGAATTCCACTATCAGGGATGTGGGGGAGAACGATGAGGATAATGATGTGGGGGAGAACGAGGAGGAGGAGAACGAGGAGGAGGATATGAATGAGGATGATATGAATGATGGGGTGTCTGAGACCCCAAAGGCGACGACAGCAGCATCAGAACCTAGGAATAAGTCACCACCTCGGAAGAGGTCACCACCAAGGAATATGAATGATGGCCAACCATTTCTTAATATAACACCTCTGAACACAGCTCCGAACTTAGATAGAATGACTTTTACAGAGAATTTGGTTTGGGTTACGAAATGTACAGTGATGCTTGAAAAAGCCATGAGAAAAATGGAATCTATAAGTTCAGGCTGGGATGCAACGCCATTGTATGACAACGCCATGCACATCATTTACAGAACAATGGACAAGAATAAACTTTTCAGGGATGCCATGCATAAATACTTCAAGGATCAAACACCAAATGAAGAGGGATGTGACAAAGAGGCCGGTCAAAATGAGGCTGCTCAAAATGAGGGGGGTGACAAAGAGGCCGGTCACAAGGAGGTGGGTCTTGATGAGGCCGGTGACAAGGAGGTGGGTCTTGATGAGGCCGGTGATAAGGAGGCTGCTGCTCAAAATGAAAGGGGTCTTAATGAGGGGTGTCACACTAAGGACGATGGAAGAGAGGTTTCTCCACAGACATATATGAATCATAAATGTTGGTGATATTTTGATATCCACACTTAATATCTTTACGCCACCGGTCCATTATATAATACATTGGTACCTCATTCACCGTCATTTTTTTCAACACAGCCATTATATGCCTACACAAAATACCTCTGAACTCAAACAATCGACATTGACATTTTACATTACAATCATTTTCTATGTAATGTACTTTGTAAGAAACATCTCTTACATGTTCTCCATTAACCCCCAAAATGATTTCCTCAACTCTAAATATACAAACTGACCCTTCCTCTTCAATGACTGAGATGTCGCACAACATCAAACCTCTAACTTCTTCTTGAACCAATCTAAATATATCTAGAGTGTAGAAGGTTTGGTATTGCCTTTCAAAGGCAAATCCACTGACAGTTGGTATCAAAGAATTAAACGATTGGATATCCAATTTCTTTTCTCTCTCAATATTTCTCAACAGAGCCCTATCATATTGCACGACGAATTGTTTGAGGGATGTTTTGAACTGCACGTACTCATCAAAGAAGGCGTTCATACTTTCACTCCGTTGAGATGTTGACATGCCGGCCTAAAATTGTCCTTTGACATAAACAGGTATCCATTTAGATCTTTCCAAATACAAAGATTTCAACCAAACATTATCTTCCAACTGACAATATTCAATTAGTCTATTCCAATTCTCTTCATATTATTGAATATTTATGGAATTGTATACTATGTTTTTCAGCCTCTTCTTTATTAGATGGTATTTAGTATGACTTCCAAATTTTATAGGAAGTTTCTTTATTATATGCCACAAACAAAATCGATGATGAGTTTTAGGAAATACCTTCTCAATTGCAATCTCCATGGATCGACATTGATCTGTGATTATGGCATTTGGAGGTCTATCATGCATACATTCCAACCAACTTCTAAACAACCAAGTGAAAGAATTTGAATCTTCACTTGACAATAACCCACATCCAAGCAAAATGGATTGACCATGATTATTAACACCAACAAACGGAGCGAAATGCATGTTATAGCGATTTGTCAAATAGGTCGTATCGAAAGAGATGACATCATGAAAATCTTCAAAGGCAGCCTGTTAGGATCTAGGCCGCGGCTGGGGGACCGAGGTTGGCCGGTTTGCGCGTCTCACTCAAAGGTGGTGATTAATCCGGTTAGAGATTAACACCGGGGTTTCAATACTACACAAACTTTCACAAACCCTTGAACCGAGTTCAAGTGCGGAAGTGGTTTGTTTTAGGTTGAAGCAGCACACATACGAGATAGGCAGAACCGGATTTGAATAAGACAGGTTTAGAGATTGTTGGGTCGGTTTTGCAGCTTGGTAATTCGGTGATGTTGAATCGGTTGGAGCGGTATTAGTAGGTTAGTGCAGATCGGTTAGAATGTAAAGCATGCGGAAAGTAAATAACTAGACAGGTTTTTATTGATGTTCGGAGATGAAACTTCTACGTCACCTCTTCCTCTCGAAACCGCGAGAAGGATATTCACTAAGGAATACACACACAATCCGATCGAGACTTATTTTCTGCTCGATAACACCCGTACAATTTTAACCGAAATTGTAATTACTCTTCAAATAAACGCTTAAGCTCTTTAGAGATAGAACACGATTTTTTTTACTTAGGCTGTAGAAAACTTTCAGAACTTGTAACCGCATTTATTCCTCTTCAACTCCTTCTTTTATAGGTGAAATGTGTCAACGACCACATTTCATTTCCTTGAATCTGATTGGTTGAGTAGAGGTTCAGTGATTCAGACCTGACGGTCAACTCTTCAGACCTGACGGTCTAGTCTTCAGACCTGGTGGTCTAGTCTTCCAGTGTGTAGGTAAAACCGGCTAGGTTTGTCTTTTACTCAATATGGCAACTGTCGGTTGGACAGTTACCTATACCTGGAAGATTGCCTTTCTGATTTATCCTGGAGTGGAAGAAACTTGTAGGACAATCTTCTGCAGCCTGCAGACTGTCCTCAGACTTGTATGAATATAGCAATACTAAGTTTGTTCCTTCGGTATCATCCTCAACAGATACTCGAAGTGTCTTTTTATACTGGTCGGTTGTTTATGTTAACCGGATGACTTCCGGTTTTTCCATACCTTCTGATTGACCGACTGTTCAATGATTCTGGCCTTCTGATTTGACCAATCTTGTCTTTCTTATTCGGTCAGGTTTTTGGTCGGTTTGATTGCTTGACCGGTTGAGTTTCTTAACCGGTTGAGTTCTTTGACCGGTTGAATTCTTTGACCGGTTGAATTCTTTAACTAGTTGAATTCTTTGCCTGTTCCTGCACAAGGGATTTGTTTTTGTTAAGTTTTATTTAACCGATTTAATTTTATCTAACACAGCCCTACACCTACCATCTGCCCAAAACACGTTTTTAATTCGTGATTCCTCGTCCAAATCAATAAAGTAGAAGAAGTTTGAGTTCCTGGTTTGCATTCTTAAGAAATAATTAGTGAGTGCTTCAGCATCCCCACTCCCTAACCTCAACCTTTGTGCTTCTATAACGTAATTTCTACATGTCCTCTCATCGGAAGACATGTTTTCATATTACAAGTGATTGAAATGTTTTAGGCACAGTTATTCCAGCTTTATCGTTTGTATCCAATCTTCTCTTTATATTTCCGTCAATTACTTTGTAAGATCTAACATGACATATTCTCTTAGGGCTTAATGTATAGTTGTGCTCAAGAGAAATATTTTTTTCACATATTCCCCTTCATTTCGAACAACAACATTAATCTTTACTTTACAATCTGTCTTCGTTATTGGTCTAGGCTGATGAAACTTATTTTTTGCCTTCGATTCTTTCATAAAACTCTTGGCACAACCAACGCTGAAGTATTTCCTCTTACCACCTACATTTTTGCTCCCTAACTTGGTAATGCCGAATCCAGTTAAGTGGGCATATGATGTGTAGAATTCAAGAAGTTGTTCTTCGGAGGAAAATGTCATTCCAACACTAGGAATATGACTGCAAAAATTAAGTGAAACCATAAGAAAAAAGTCCATAAACCACCCATTTCGGGTCCTGAAACCACGTATTTTGGGTCCTGAAACACAACAATTTTTGTCCCGAAATGGTTGGTTTCAGGACAAGAAAGGACCATTTCTTGTCCCGAAACGACTCATTTCGGGTCCCGAAACACATAATTTTTTGTCCCAAAACACAACATTTTTTTTCACGATTGTTAGGATCTAGGTCGCGGCTGGGGGACCGGGGTTGGGCCGGTTAGCGCGTCTCACTCAAAGGTGGTGATTAATCCGGTTAGAGATTAACACCGGGGTTTCAATACTACACAAACTGTCACAAACCCTTGAACCAGGTTCAAAGGCGGAAGATGTTTGTTTCAGGTTGAAGCAGCACACTCACGAGATAGGCAGAACCGGTTTTGGATAAGACAGGTTTGGAAGTTGCTGGGTCGGTTTTGTAACTCAGTGATTCGGTTTAGGTAGTGTAGGGTCGGTCAAAGCGGTGTAAGTAGGTTAGTACAGATCGGTAAGATTGTAGAACCGGCAGAAAGTAAATAACAAAACATGTTTTTATGGATGTTCGGAGATAAAACTCCTACGTCACCCCTTCCTCTCGAAACCGCGAGAAGGATATTCACTAAAGAATACAAACACAATCCGATCGAGACTTATTTCCTGCTCGATAACACCCGTACAATTTACACCAAAATTGTAAATACACACTTCAATTTAGCACTTAAGCTTTTCTAGAGATAGAACACAATCTTATCACTTGTAAATTAATTGTCCACTGTGTCCCGCATTTACTCCTCTTCAGCTCCTCCTTTTATAGGTGAAATGTGCCAACGGTCACATTTCATTTCCTTGAATTTGATTGGTTGAGCAGAGGTTTAGTGTTTGAGACCTGGCGGTCAACTTTTTAGATCTGGCGGTCTGTTCTTTCAGTATGTAGGTCAAACCGGCTAGGTTTGTCTTTTACTCAATGTGGTAACTGTCGGTTAGACAGTTGTCTGTACTTGGAAGATTGTCTTTCTGATTTATCCTGAAGTGGAAAGATCCTGTAGGACGGTTTTCTGCAGCCTGCAGACTTTCCTCAGACTTGTATGAATATGGAAATGTTCAGTATGTTTCTTTGGTATCATTCTCAATAGATACCCAAAGTATCTTCTTATGCTGGTCGGTTATTTGTCTTAACCGGATGGCTTCCGGGCTGGTCGGTTATTTGTCTTAACCGGATGGCTTCCGGTTATTGCTTTGGCTTCTGGTCGGTTAATGATCGACTATCTAGTGTTTCTGGCCTTTGGTTTTGACCGATCTTGCCTTCTTTGTGCGGTCATGTTTCTGGTCGGTTTAGGTGTTTGACCGGTTGAGCTTCTTAACCGGTTCATTGATTTGACCGGTCCGATTCTTTGTCTGTTCCTGCATGGGAAATTTATTTGTGTTAAGTTCTATTAACCGGTCAAATTTTATCTAACAATTTCTCCCTTTTTGATTATTTTATTTAAAATTATCAAAATCATGTAAGATTGCAAATGTAGGCCGGTTTTGTGAGTTTTATTTTGGCCGGATTTTTGGAAACTGACTTGGGAGGATTTTTCGAAAAATTTTGGAAAATTTTGAGAAAATTTTGAAAAATTTTGAGAAAATTTTGAAAAATTATGTCTTTTATCTTATCAATTTCTCCCTTTTTGATTATTTTATTTAAAATATTCAAAATCCAGTCGGAATGCAAATATAGGCCGGTTTTCAAAAAATAACTATATATATATAAGTAAAGATAACCGCAAAAGGGCAAAAATATTATATATGTAGAAACCGAAATAAACATAAGTAAAAAAGAAAGTCCCGAGTTTAATCTAGATGGCAGGAAGTCTCCCATCAGGTCATCTGGTCGTTGTCCCATGGCCGATTGAGCCGGCCTTGAAGAAGAACCTCCTGCTTCCGTGGTGTCCTTGTGAGGAAAGAACGGTTGAGCGACCGTGCTGACTGGAACCGCATTGAAAACTCGTTGTCTTGTATGTCGCGGCTCGAGATCCTCTTCGATGTCATCCTCGGTTTGCAGAATCGGGTCCTGTAGAGAGTCAATAACTGTCTCGTTGATTCTGCCCAGCATCTCGGCGACTTGAGTCTTTCTTGAAGGAACTTTCCTCTTTCGTGTTGCCGGAACCGAAGAGGAGGGAGTCGCATTGGACTTCTTGTGAGCCTTTTCGAAATTGTGGTATGTGTCTTGCTGAGCTTTTAACCGGTTGGCATCTTCGTCTTGTTTTGCCTCCATGATTTTTGCGAGTTCCGGATTTCTGGCCGCTATATTTCGTGTGCGTTCGGCCAATTCCGCATCAGACAATCGCGATGCTTCCTTCGTTTTCCGCGTTTCTTCGTCCAGCGCATCTTGAAGTTCCTTAGCCGCCTAAGCGTTTGCCTCCTCAACCGCTTTATCGGCAGCTAACTTGGCCTTTATCAGTTCATTCACCTGTTCGGTGACCGCCTTGAGGTCGGCTTCAAGTTTGTCGTTTCGCTCCTCAAGACTTGCATTCTTTTCTTCAAGGCTTGTGACTCTGTCAAGTGTGGAACCGGCTTCGGTGCTTGACCGCCCCAGGTCCTCATCGACCTTTGTAAGCCGTTGCTCGGTTTTCCCTTGAAACCGTTCCAAGTCATCCACCAGCTTTGAAGATGTGTTTTCCAAGGCTATGGTTCGCTTAAGATGAGCATCGTACAGAACACTGTCGTCACGGTAGTTGACTTCGACCTCTGTGATCCGCTCGTTTGCCTTCCCAAGATCATTCCTTGTTGTCTCGGCCATCTTGATTACTTGAACTGTGACGTTCTTAATTTTCTTCTTCCACGGCTTAACCGCGGTGTTGACAAACTCTTGAATGAGAGACTTGACTTTTTCTTCTGTGACGGCCGGTTCTGAATCCCGGACTTGATCAGATTCAAGATTGTTGGTTTCATTGATAGCCTAATCCGCTAGAGGAGACTTATCACCTAGGTTCTGACCGTCAACATCCTCATGACGCGTAGAGTGCGTTATATTTTGTTGTTCGCGCACCGCTTCAAGCCGCGCCACTTCGTCGATAAATTCTCCTTTCTTGACTGCAATGATATCCAACACCAAGAGTTGTAGTTAAGACTTCAGTGTTCCCGGAATATACCTTTCTGTAAGCTTTCGCATATGTTCGGTTAGCTTTTACAGCCGAGCACGCGGTTCCACTATTGCGTGTCGGTCCATGGCTTCGTTGGGATCCTTGGCTTTTGTTAGGATGATGATGTCTTCCTCTATCTTCATCAACCTATCGAATCTTTGTCCGGAGGTTAGGCCCGGTAGTATATGTTTGAAGAATTTGTCGCATCGGTACTTGAACCACTCACTATATACTTCGGAAGCTGCTTGAGCTTGCAGATCGATTTCCTCCATGATTCTGCGCACTACAGTTTCGGCTACCTCCTGGATATTGTTTGTATTGTGGATGTCTTCTTCCCCAGGGCCGCCTGCACCGGTATCGGCATTTTCAAGAATTGCAGATTGTTCTTCTTCTTCAGTCGGTTCCTTTTCTTTGCCGGACAGATTTTTATTGGTATAATGTGAGGCGGTTCGGTCGGAGCTTGAGGCCGAATCGTCCTCATCTCGCGTTTCAGAGGGCGATTCCACGAATTCTATCGGTTGTTTGTCCTTCTTGCTTCCCGACCTACCCTTTACCGGAGCCGATTTCTTAGCGGCAGACTTCTTCCTTCCGCCACTTGTAGAACCGGGGACCGGCTTCTTCTTTTCTAAGAATTGGCAAGACCTTATGATCTTGCTTGAAGTAAGAATAACAACTGGACCGGTGTTGATGTAGTTGTGGAGCATGATCTTCCCGAGTGGGATGGCGTATCCCCATGACCGGGTGGAATCCGGTTTCACCATTTCCTTTAGATTGTTGAAAACCTCCTTTGCCCAATTAACATTTATGTCGTTTAGTAGACCGGCAAGTATCTCGATTTTTGCTTTGGTGAGGTTGTCGAAATTTCCACCTCTCGCCTGAACCGACTTGGTGAATATGTCACAAAGCGGTATGTATTCCGGTCGCAATGTTGTTTTCTTTCCGGATATCTCTACAGGAACCGCGGTTGCCGAGAAAATCTGGCAAGCCGCCTCGAATGTTTTTCGATCTAGATCCATCGAAGCGTTGCGCCCATCTGTTGGAAGGCGTAGGATTTCTGCAACCGACTCTTTGGTTATGTCGAATTATTTGCCGACAACGGTTGCGGTTATTGTACTGCCAGAGAGAGATGCGGTATTAAAGAATTATTCAACCGCTTCCTTGTATAGAACAAACGGACCACCTAAGAAGTATTCGAGACCGGCTTCGGAAATCCGGGATAGAACTTCCTTTGCCGGAGCCGAACCGTTTTGTCTGATTTCCTCAAAGTCCACCTGGATGATATGTTTGAACAATGCGGAATCACGACCCATTGTTGATGATTGAATCGAGAGAGCAAGAGAGAAACCGCTTTGAGAGAGTTTGAGAGCTAGAGAGAGAAAGCTGTTTCGCGTAAGAATGAAATGAAATGGCCAAGGTCCCTTTTTATAAGCGCGGTTTGGAAGCCCAACCGTCGCAAACCGTCCCATCACCTTTGGGCGGGAATTTTCCCTCCAAGTGAATTGGGCGGCAAATCAAAGGGCGGTAAACAAAAGGGCGGTAAATTAGAGCGGGAAACCAAGGGAGGGATTTTTGAGCGGGAGTTTTTGGGCGGGAAATTTCCTTCCAAAGATTTTAAGTGGTCTTTCAATTTCGGTTTTGATGAAGCAACCCCTTTTTGAAACCGTTTTATGAAGTGATTTGTTGACCGTGGTGATGCGGTGTTTTGATTTTGACCGGATAGTTCAACGAATGCGAATTTGTTTATCGATTTTAACCGGTTAGTTAGATGAGTAATCTGAGTTTTTGCAACTTTTGACCTGGTTATGAAACTGAAATGGATTTTCATTGAATAAAGATACAAGATAGAAACCGATATATGGATCGGTTTGCAAATATAAAAGGAAAGTAGTACAAAAGAGATGACGATACAACTTAAGCAATAACCATCCTAGAGAACTTGTCCTCCACCTCATCCACATCAAGAATGTTTGAGAGAGATGCCGGTGTACCCGGTCCAAATTCTAGACGGTACTTGAGAATGAGTCGACTGATGTGAGGAGCGTAGCCGAGACCTCGTTTGGTCAACACCATAGTTTTCAGGTTGTTGAATATGACCGATGAACAATTTATGGGAGCATAACTCATGATGTAGGTCATCATGTTGTACACCTTCTTGGAGTAGCGCTGGTTGGGGGATTGGCAGATTAAAGAGCTATTGACAATTTCAAGGAGAAGCTGGATGTGAAAGCGAAGACAGGTCTTTGGCCCGTTGTTCTCCACCGGCACCCCGGTTCCTGAGAACAGCCAAGCATAAGATTCCGCGGCGCTGCCTTCCCGGGGAGGGAAGTCCGAAAACCCTTCGGTGGGCAGGTTGAACATTTGGGCAAATTCGGCTTCATCCAGCCAGAAGGTGTGATCTCTCACCGTGGAAACAATGTAGTTTCCTCTTATGCAAGCACTTCTGAAGAAGGTTTTGACATCCTCAAGGAGTATAGGGTCGGATTCTTCGAGAAAGGTGCGAAGACCGGTGTTAATGAGGGATTCAAACAGAATCTCCTTTGTTTCTTGATCATTGATCTCCAGGCATGAGTCAAAGTCAATGCTTAGGATGTTTGGTAGAGTTCGGCTAGGCATGATTCAATCTTTGCTAAGAGAGAGATGGAGTTCAAGAGATTTTTGAGATATGTTAAGTTGATTAGGGGATGGCTCTTTATATAGATCCGGTTTTGGAGGGAAAATATCAACATTGAAGATTAGTTTTGTCTTATTAGAGAAGAGAATATTTATGTTTCCAAAGTGTATTGGGAAGAGGTTACTTTTGAGCGATTGCGGAGCTCGAGGTAGGGATTTAGTCCAAAGGTAACCAAGTTAGTTGGGTAGTAATTACTCATGTAGTTGGGAGTTACTTCATTAATTAAATGTTACTTTTCATTAATGACGGATGCAACAACAAACTGAAGAGTAACCGATTGAGACCGAAGATAACATAAACTAGGCCGAAGTGATCATAATAGAGTTGAACAAATATACAACTGTTGCGTGCAACAAAATTACCGGTTATAGGAGGGAGTGACTTAATATCCGCTGGAGGTGACGGCACCGTTGGGGTTGTGGCGACGGTTCCTCCTCTTCCAAGCCTATTCAAACCGCTCATAAAATGAGTCGGTGACTTCCTTGGTGAGCACCTGAGCTTGGTTCAAACCCTCGCCCGGACAGGTTGGAACTCCAAGCTCCAGAAGCATACAGCTCAGTTGGGGAACAAGGCCGACTGTTCGAACGCCAATCATCCAGATTAGGACGTCGAACAGTACCCTTGACCAATTAACCGGTGTACCGGTGGTTATAGCAGCCATCATGTTAAAGGTTGCGGTACAGTAGGTATTCGTCACATCTCTCCCTAAGATGCTTCGACCGATCACGTCATTGAGGAGCTGATATTCAGCTCTCAACAGTGACTTCGTACTATGGTCATCAACGGGTTGACTTGACCGAGCAAATGTTAGGGAGATCTCGGCCTTTAGGTCAGCCGGCACATTGAGATCAGTCAGCCCTTACTTTGGTAGGCCAAAACATCTTGCAAAGTCATTTTCGGTGAAGTCAAACACTATGCCTCCCACTTTTGATTGGATATGTGTGTCAAAGTGCGGAGTTCCTCTGAAAACCCTTGCGTTGTAAAGGAATTCCAGGACAGATTCAGAGTAGATGATGTGCTTGTCATCTAAGAAGTGCTGAAGACCAGTGTCTTCAAGTGATTTGATCATCTTGAATACATCATAGTGTTCAGTGCTCAGGGCAGATTTGAAATCTACTTGAAGGATGTTTGGAAACTGAGACATTTTTGTCTTAGTGAGAGAGTGAGTTATAACTTGCGATTGTTTTGTTTAAGGTTTGCTCAACGTATATATTAGTGGAGGGATGATCTAATTATCCAGTGTGTCATAAGTGATGATGTTTATTAACCATAGGATAAAAGGTTTTGCATGAAATAAGCACGTCTATAGCCTAGGTTGTTGGTCATAGACCTGGACCATGAAAGATATCAGATCTTCACGTCTTTTTAGGTGTGACCATTTTACTTTGAAAAGGTAATGTTTCAGAACAGATAAGTTTAAACACAGGTAATTATTCCACTTTTGTTCGAAGACCAAATAATCTGAGATAGACTCTTTCCGAACCGGTCAGTTATCAGTTGTTCGTCCCGATGCGGTTATTTGGTGCATGCACTAAGTAACCGGTCGGTTTACTCTGACTGATAGACCAGGCGGTTCTTCCATAGATACCTTAGGAAATTTGGGATCCTATAATTTAGGAGGAACTACCGGTTTTGTTTGTCCGAACCGATTTCCCTTTTAAGCATCCTTAGGGATGATCTGACTAATGTCGGTTAAACCGAGTGTGAGTCTGAATTGAGAAAACTTAGCTTCCTGTAGGGGCTTTGTGAAGATATCGGCTACTTGTTGATCTGTTGGTACGTATTCCAGCCGGATATGCTTCAACATGACATGTTCCCGAATGAAGTGGTGCCTTATGTCAATGTGCTTGGTTCTAGAGTATAGAACCGGATTGTAGGTGATTGTTATGGCACTTGTGTTATCAAAGAAGATTGGAGACTCTTCGGCTATGACACCGAAGTCCTTCAGTTGTTGTTGGATCCAAAGAAGTTGTGAACAGCAGCTTCCGACAGCTAGGTATTCAGCTTCTGCGGTTGATGTGGCAACTGATGTTTGTTTCTTGCTATGCCATGAAACAAGCCGATCACCTAGGAATTGGCATGTTTCGCTGGTGCTTTTTCTATCAACCTTGCAACCTGCATAGTCTGAATCTGAATAATTTGTTAGGTTAAAAGATGAGTCCTTTAGATACCACAGGCCGACGTCAGGTGTTCCCTTTAGGTATTTCAGGATTCGCTTTGCGGCTGTGTAGTGGGATTGTTTTGGGTTGGCCTGGAATCTTCCACTTACACTGACCGCAAACAGAATGTCCGGTCTACTTACTGTCAGGTATAGAAGAGAACCGATGATGCTCCGGTAGGCGGTCAGGTCTACCGCTTGACCCTCATCATCTTTGTCCAATTTGACCAATGAGCTCATTGGAGTAGCGGCTGAGGAGCATGTATCCATCCCAAATTTCTTTAACAGTTCTTTAGTGTACTTGGGTTGACTGATGAAAGTTACTTCTTCGAGTTGTTTAACCTGAAGACCTAGGAAGAAACTTAATTCTCCCATCATACTCATTTCAAACTTGTTAGTCATCAGGGTTGAGAATTTATCACATAGCTTAGGATCGGTTGAACCGAAGATGATGTCATCTACATAGATTTGAACAAGTAGGATATGTTCCTTTTTCTCAAACTTAAATAACGTTTTATCCACCGAACCGATGGTGAAGTCATGTTTTAACAAAAATGCGGTTAGTGTGTCATACTAGGCTCTAGAAGCTTGCTTTAGACCGTATAAAGCTTTGTTTAACCAGTATACATGATTGGGTAGTTCAGCATGTTTGAAACCGGGTGGTTGTTCAACATATACCTCTTCACGTAGGTTACCATTCAAAAATGCACTTTTAACATCCATTTGGAAAACCTTAAAATTTTTGAAGGCAGCAAAAGCTAGAAAAATCCTAATAGCTTCAATCCTAGCTACAGGGGCAAATGATTCTTCAAAATCAATGCCTTCTTCCTATTTGTAACCTTGTGCCACTAATCTAGCTTTGTTCCTCGTGACCAAACCGTCTTCATTGAGTTTATTTCTAAATACCCATTTTGTTCCTATGACCGGTTGATCTTTCGGTCTAGGGACTAGGTACCAGACTTTCTTGCTCTCAAACTGGTTTAATTCTTCTTGCATTCCCAAGATCCAATCCGGATCTGACAATGCTTCATCCACTCTTTTCGGCTCAATCTGGGATATAAAGGCGGAATTGAAGTATTCCTCTAGAATTTGACGCCTAGTTCGAACAGGTTATGAAGGGTCACCTATAATTAGCTCAGGAGGATGTTTGGTGTTCCTTTTGAAATTCGGTTCAGGGATGTCTACCAAATTACCGTTTGCTTAATCAAGGCTAGACATATCGGTAGGCTGAACAAAGATGTCAGGCCGACCAATTTCCTCGGTTTGGACCGAAGTGTCAGCTTCCTGTCGTGGGACAGCTTGATCCGGCTGGGTTTCATCATTACCCATTTGGTCATGGACAAACCGCCTGAAAACCGGAATTTCATCTTCACTATCAAAATGGATATTGTTATTTTCCAGTCTGTTGTGTAGATCAAAGCATGATGCAGTGTTACTTTCAACCGATTCATCGAAGACAACATGAAGTGATTCCTCCACGGTTAAGGTTCTATTGTTATACACTCTATATGCTTTACTCACTGCTGAGTAACCTAACATGATCCCAGTATCAGTTTTTGCATCAAAAGCAGAAAGATAGGTTTTACCATTTATGTGAATATAGCATTTACAACCGAAAATCTTAAGATACTTGAGGTTGGGAACTCTATCAAAATATACCTCGTAAGGTGTTTTGTTATGAAACTTATTAATTAAAGACCGGTTTTGTGTATAACATGCAGTATTGATAGTCTTAGCCCAAAATTTTTGAGCAATACCCAAATCGGCTATCATGGACCGTGCGACTTCCTTGAGAGTTCGGTTTCTTCTCTCGGCCAGCACGTTTTGTTGAGGAGTCCTAGCACTAGACAACTCGTGTCTAATACCGGATTCATCAAGAAATGCGGTTAAAGTACTGTTGGTAAATTCGGTACCTCTATCACTTCTAATGCTATTAATGCGTGTTGATTTTTCATTTTGCAAACGTTTAAGTAGTGTGATCAAATTTGATGCGGTTTCACATTTGGATGGTAAGAATATTACTCATGTAAATCTAGAGTAATCATCAACAACTACCATGGTGTAAAGCATACCTCCTAGGCTGATGATCTGAATCGGTCCAAATAAATCCATGTGAAGAAGATCTAAGCATCGGTTAGATTGAATGTGTCTTTAACTTTTAAAGGTTGACCTAGTTTGTTTACCCATTTGACATGCTGAACAAACCTTATCCGTATTAAATACTATGTCAGGAATTCCGTCGACTAACTTTTTACCGCGAATATAATTTAAGGTTTTCATGTTCAGATGATTTAGTCTCTTATGCCACAACCAGGTTTGATCAGTCTTGGATATCATGCAAACAGGATATTCTACTTTA
Organism: Impatiens glandulifera; assembly: GCF_907164915.1. NCBI lineage: Eukaryota > Viridiplantae > Streptophyta > Magnoliopsida > Ericales > Balsaminaceae > Impatiens > Impatiens glandulifera. The sequence continues at coordinate 76,543,890 of NC_061862.1, read as the reverse complement.
GTTTTCTAGTCTACCTTGTAGATATTTCCTAGCCTATTTTCGGTTAGTAGTATGGTACCTTGAGAATTCTTAACTAGGCATGCATGTTTAAGAAATTCTACAGTGTATCCAGCATCACACATTTGACTAATGCTTAGTAGGTTAAAACGTAGGTTTTTAACTAAGAGTACATTATCAATTGTGAGGTTACCATGGACAATCTTACCCTTGCCCACAGTTCTACCTTTTGAGTTGTCACCGAAGGTGATTAGTGCACCGGTTTCTATTCTGATGTCGGTTAGAAGGTTGTTGTTCCCGGTCATATGCCTGGAGTAACCACTATCCAGGTACCATTTAGAGTTTCTTAGCCGTTTCTTTAAATCCTGCAAAATGTACATATTTACAACTATTTGGTACCCACATTTACTTGGGTCCACATGCGATTAGTCCCTTGGGTATCCAAACTTTGACAAACCGGACAGCTTTCCTGGTCAATGTCTTAACTATCTTTCTGGCACTCGGTTTTGAGTCTTTCGGTTTTCCTAAGAAGGCCTTGTGTGGGGGTGATCTTAGGTTTGTCCTATGCGGTTGTGGGTTGCCTTTTCTATTATTGAACAGGTTGTCTTTCCTTTTCTCAGGGTGAAGCCATTTCTCAGAATCAGTTGGACCTACATAGGTTAGTTTTTCTTCCGTATAATAGGCGGTCAATTCTTCTTCAGCGGTTAAGGAGCTTCTTATAAAACTTATAAAGGGAAGATCATCCTTTGTGAGCCTTACTTTGTCTACGGGGTTTTGGTTTTGGGATCTATTGTTTTTGTAACCTAGACCAAACATGCAAGTGGGGTGTCTTTTATAACTACACATTTTCTTTACTATTTCACTAGATCTCTTATATGCGGCCATTTTATACTGGAGTCGGGCATTTTCCTCCTTGGTCAATTCTCGAACTGGCTCATCAAGTTGTTCGGTTTCAGAGGATAATTCAGGTGCAAATTTGGTTTCTAAGGTAGGAGTTTCATCAGGTTGTATGATCTCTGGTTCGGCTAGAATGGGTATTTCTGGTTCTGTCAGAATGGGTACTATAAGGTCGGCTCTAAAGTTGGGTTGCTTAGGTAGTAGGGCTAGTAGGTTCTTATACTCGGCTATCATATCATTTAATGCATTATATAACTCATCTTTAGTAAATTCTTCACAAGGAGAGTCAAATACCTGTTCCTCATTTGCCATGAGACATGTGAGTTCATCATCGCTGTCACTGTGAGCCCATAGGCTTCCTCCATCATCGGCTATCAGTGCTTTCTGAACCTTACTTCCTTCACCGATTTGTTGATAGTTATTTTGGTTATTTTGATTATCCGGTTTCCGGTCATCCCTCATCGGTTTTCTGCATTCCCACTTGAAATGTCCCAAACAATTACAGTTATAGCATCTTACATTCGATTTATCACCATAGTTGTAGTTGTTTGTCGGTTGGCTCCTTTTCATGAACCTCCCAAATTTCTGTGCGAGCATTGCCATGGTATCTTCGGTGAACTGTTCGGCGGTTCTGATCGGTGCAGGTGCAACCGCTTCTGTGGATGTGATCAATGCTCTGGTTGAGGTTGAGGCTGAAACTTCTTCTTCAGTCCTAGATCTCATTTCGAACTCATATGCCTTAAGATCTTCGAACACATCATGTAGTTTCATCTTACTTAGGCAGTTTGATTCCCTCATCACCATTGTCTTTATATCCCATGCACTTGGAAGAGATCTTAATGCTTTCATGATAACTTCCTTGTTGTCATACCTCTTTCTAAGAGTTGCTAGCTCATCTAACACACATGTGAATCGGTCACTGTATTCTCTCATTGTTTCTCCTGGTTTCATCTTGATGCTTTCAAACTTTTGAGTAGCTACCATTACCTTATTTTCCTTGGTTCTTTCATTTCCCTCATGAATCTGTATGACCGTTTCCCATGTTTCCTTTGCAGTTTTGCAATCTTTGATCTTGTAGTACGTGTTTCTGTCCACACCGTTGGAGATCCGGTTTCTTGCATGGTTACCCAGGTTATTTCTTCTGCTATCTTCAGCTGTCCAATCCTTCATGTCCTTGTCAATGATTATTGGTCCTTTGGCTATTATAAACTGCATTTCGTCATCCATGGTGATTAAGTGCAGGTACATGCGTGCCTTCCAGTTGGTAAAGTCATCACCTTTTAGCATTGGTGGCCTATCGAAAGACATGCTTGCTTGAGTATTGAAACTAACTGCTCTAATACCAATTGTTAAGATCTAGGTCGCGGCTGGGGGACCGAGGTTGGGCCAGTTAGCGCGTCTCACTCAAAGGTGGTGATTAATCCGGTTAGAGATTAACACCGGGGTTTCAATACTACACAAACTGTCACAAACCCTTGAACCAGGTTCAAGCGCGGAAGAGGTTTGTTTCAGGTTGAAGCAGCACACTCACGAGATAGGCAGAACCAGTTTTGGATAAGACAGGTTTGGAAGTTGTTGGGTCGGTTTTGTAACTCAGTGATTCGGTTTAGGTAGTGTAGGGTCGGTCAAAGCGGTGTAAGTAGGTTAGTACAGATCGGTAAGAATGTAGAACCGGTAGAAAGTAAATAACAAGACAGGTTTTTATGGATGTTCGGAGATAAAACTCCTACGTCACCCCTTCCTCTCGAAACCGCGAGAAGGTTACTCACTAAGGAATACAAACACAATCCGATCGAGACTTATTTCCTCCTCGATAACACCCGTACAATTTACACCGAAATTGTAAATACACACTTCAATTTAGCACTTAAGCTTTTCTAGAGATAGAACACAATCTTATCACTTGTAAATTAATTGTCCACTGTGTCCCGCATTTACTCCTCTTCAGCTCCTCCTTTTATAGGTGAAATGTGCCAACGGTCACATTTCATTTCCTTGAATTTGATTGGTTGAGCAGAGGTTCAGTGTTTCAGACCTGGCGGTCAAATTTTCAGTTCTGGCGGTCTTTTCTTCCAGTATGTAGGTCAAACCGGCTAGGTTTGTCTTTTACTCAATGTGGTAACTGTCGGTTAGACAGTTGTCTATACTTGGAAGATTGACTTTCTGATTTATCCTGAAGTGGAAAGATCCTGTAGGACGGTTTTCTGCAGCCTGCAGACTTTCCTCAGACTTGTATGAATATGGAAATGTTCAGTCTGTTCCTTTGGTATCATTCTCAACAGATACCCAAAGTATCTTCTTATGCTGGTCGGTTATTTGTCTTAACCGGATGGCTTCCGGGCTGGTCGGTTATTTGTCTTAACCGGATGGCTTCTGGTTATTGCTTTGGCTTCTGGTTGGTTAATGACCGACTATCTGGTGTTTCCGGCCTTTGGTTTTGACCGATCTTGCCTTTTTTGTGCGGTCATGTTTATGGTCAGTTTAGGTGTTTGACTGGTTGAGCTTCTTAACCGGTTCATTGATTTGATCGGTCCGGTTCTTTGTCTGTTCCTACATGGGAAATTTATTTGTGTTAAGTTCTATTAATTGGTCAAATTTTATCTAACAACGATACCACACATTTCGGGACAAGAAAGGATGGGTCAACCCTAAACCCTAAACCAACTATTTCGGGACAAGGAAGGACCCTTTCTTATCTCGAAACAAACCATTTCAGGACAAGGGTGGGTCCTTTTTGTCCCGAAACCTACCATTTCGGGACAAGGAAGGACCCTTTCTTGTCCCGAAACCAACCATTTCGGGACAAAGAAGGACCCTTTCTTGTTCCGAAACCACTAGATCTGTTTAAGGTACCTTTCGGGTTCAACAGGGGTGGATCTGTTCAGGTTAAGTTCTTCATCTACTAGGTTGTTCAAGTTCGGTGCTTCGGTTTCCTGAAAATTCAAACAGTTTAAATCCATAAATATATCTGTAAAATGTAAATCCTAGATCTGTAAAATCTAAACCCTAAATCTGTAAAATCTAAACCCTAGATCTATTAAAAAAATAATAAAGATCCTTAAAAGGGATACCATGGAGAAGTAAATGCTGCCGGAGAAAAGAAATAAATGCAGTCGGAGAAGAGAAATAAATGCAGCCGGAGAAGAGAAATAAATGATGTGTTTCAGAGAGAGAAAGAAATGCAGAAATATAAAACCCTATTGGATTAAAGAGGATATACAAAAATGTAGGATTCGTGACCTTTCTTTAGCTAACCGTGTTTATCATACCTCATATCTTTAATACAATTTTTTCTCTCTCCTTTCAATACTATATAATGAATCTATTTATTATTTATTTATTTTAAGAAAAAATAAATTAATAAAAAATTTAATATAAATAAAAAATTTCTCACTTGAAATTGTTTAAATTTAAATAATTTATTTCCTATATTATTTTATTCAATATTATAAAATATTTTTAAAAAATAAATTAATTGACTCTTAATTTGAATATAACTAAAATCTAAAAATCATGTATAGTATTTAAAATTGAAATAGATAAGTAAATATATTTAAAATAAAATTATTTAAATTTATATATATTTGTACAACTAACTCATTTTATATATATATTATAAACATCTTTTAAATATAATTTAGTTTTTAGTTAAATTAAAATTGAATGTAAATTAATTTATTTTTTAAAATATTTTATAATATTGAGTAAAATAATATTTAAAATATAAATTTATTTAAATTTAAATAATTTTGAATAAGAAATTTTTTATTTATATATTTAAAAAATTTCTAAAAATGATGAAAATTATTTAAGCAAATCCACCAATAATATTTTTTTGACATAAAAATAAAAAATATAAAAAAAAAATTACTCAATAGGTTATCGAGCTCGTAAATTTTCGATAAGAACGATTAACTCTTCAACTGACTCTACCGACTTTCTAAAACGAATATCATAAAACGGCATAATAATATCATTATGGATGAGTACGATCATTGAAAGCTCGACAATTTCTCTCAAACCAGATAGTCCACGAAAAAATAATTGACATGTTAATCCAAATATGTAGGTATGTCATATCAGCCGCATCAATCCAAACTTTTCAGAAACTACTCAAAGACTCGGGTATAACTCAATAAATTCCAGTAATACTTCACAAAATACTACAAATATTAATCACCCAATCGACAATGACAAATAAGTGAGTTGTCAATTCAACTTTCTCCTGACACATACAATAATGGCTAACTATAATACAACTTTTTTTTTCATGTATTATCCGTAAGAATTCTATTGTGAATAATGTTTCATCCAAAAAAAATTATATTAAAAAATATAAAATTATTATAAAATTATTTTAATAAAATAAATAATTGAATAGAATTATGATCTATAATACTAAAAGAGAGAGAAAAATGTATTAAAGATAAATATTAATAACAAGTACATGTTCTAAATTCTAAATGAGATTTATTCTTATTGTTTATTATATCAATATGAAACTAACTACATTAAATTGGGGTTTGGATGATTTTGAGTTTTTGGTCCTTATGATTTTTGATGGTTTCTCAAAATAATTTTATATGGTGTTTAACATCCAAACTTATTTATATTTTTCAATTTTTTAAAACTAATCTAATCTACTAGTAAAACTAATTTATTTTATTATGTTAAATTATTAAATATATTTTTAATTTAATTATTTATATTTTAATATAATATATTATATAATAAGTATTATCATCACTTAATATTTTTACAAATATTTACCCAATACATACTTAATTTAATATATTTTAATAATTATAATATAATAATTTAGTAATGAATAAAAATTATTACAAGTATCTTATATTTAAATTATGACGATCTTCTTATTACACCTCTCACAAATTATGTTTCTTTATAATTATTTATTTTAATTTCGAAAAAAATAGTTATTACAATTCTTTTTTGTTTCTTATTACAACTCTCACAAATGATGTTTCTTCATACTTATTTATTTTAATTTCGAATAAATTAGTTATTACAATTCTTTTTATTTGCAAGTACTATTATTTATTAACAATAAATTTGATAATTAAAAAGTTATTAATTTTATATATATACCTTAATATAATATTTAAAATTATATATATTTAAATTTATTACAAATATTAAAATATAAAATATACAAAATGAGAAATAATTACAGTATATACTATATAATATTATATAAAAACAATAATTTAATTGTGTAAATATACATATACATATAAAATATATAAATAATTAAATTTTTAATATATATAATAATAAGTTATATTATTAATAAAAATATTAAAAAAATATAAGTTAACTAAATTTAAATAAATTAGGTTAGTTTGAAAAAAAAAAAATTAGTTTAAGAAGTTGAATATCAAACTACATCATTTGGAAATCACTTAATGATTTGAGTCATATTCATACGACAAATAATACATTTGGTAATGTTGTTATTTTAGATTTTTATTTGATTTTATAAGAAAAATAAGTTATTTTGAGTTTTTTTTTTAATTAGTTGAGTTAATATAATATTTTTATATTTAAATTTTATAAAAAAAATATAAAATAATAATATTTTAATATTGTAGTTAACAAATAAATAAATATAATAGGTAACACATATTAATTAATGCGATTCAACAATTAACTAATATTTGAAATAAGAATATTAAAGATATTTTCATTTTCTTTCGAAATTATATTTGTATTTATAGTTATTTCAAGTCTATTTTACCAGTATATTTAGGTTATGTCTTTGTATATGCAATTGAAAAGTTACAACACACTTCAAATAAGATAACTATTTTTTTTCAAATTATTATTTTTTTTTTTTGTCTAACCTACTTTTTTTTTCATGTCTAAAAGATAACTTACATCATAGTAGCTCTTGATGTTTTTTCTACATTTATTTTTATATTTTAATATATTATGATTCATTTATTTTAGTGATTATATAACTTGTAATTCAATAAGTTTTATAATAGATTTGTTTTATTCATGTCTACTTTAAAATTAAAGATGTACATTATACCTCATATCATATATTTAAGTAAAATCCTAAATACAATATTCATTAAGGTGTCTGAATTTAATTTGAACTAAAAACCCTCTGAATGAAAGAAAAAATTGTGGTAAAAATTTATGTTAGCCACAGGTGATCAGCCCTAATTTGGAATTTTATGCAATTTTTTTAAGAAAAAATTCTACACTTAAAACAATAATATAGAGATATATAATATTTTAATGTTAAAACTAATAAAAAATAATATTTTAGCTAAGTTATTTACTTCTTTTTTTAAAAATAATTTTTAAGAAATATATAAATTTTAAGTGGTTTCTCATAAGATGATACTATGCCTAGATATCGTTTTTTTAAATAGTTTTTCCGCTTCTCGCAGCTACACTTTCATACCTTCGAATATCTGGTGTCAAATTGTCGCCCTAGTGACATTTATTTATGTATGCAAACATTTAAAAAAAATATATGGTCACTAATTGGCCATGTGTATTTTGTAAATATGTTCACAATAATCATAAACTACCCCATAACAGTTATATATGGTCACCAAGACTCAACCACTATTAATAGGACAAGGAATATTTAAACTCAAACACCTCAATACAATATTTACATTGTATAAAAGCTCAAAATTTTCTTTATTGTAATAAAAAAAAACTAAAGAGGAACCCTTACATAATATGTCGGCAATGAGACAATTTTAATTGATTTAAAATGTGATTAATTGATAAACTCCTTAAATTAGTTTGAGAAGGTTATAAGAAAAGTAAATAAAATAAAATAAAATTTCCTTTTCTTATAAATAAGAGAAAGTTATGATAATGGTTTTATATTGAATTTGAATAGCAAGAAGGAAGATGTTTATCCCTACTATGCACCAGAAAACAAAAATATAAATCAAAAAAAAATTAAAAAATTTATAATAATATGTATTTAATGTTTAGAATTCTTAATAAATCACGAATAATATATTAAAATACAAAATAAAACACTCTCATTTTATATTTTATTCAATTCGGTAAAACAACTCATTTCTCACATATCTCATCACATATTTTTTTTCCAATGAACCTCTTATCTCGTGACCTTACACTTTCACTTTAGTCTATCGAATATCTGATTCATATTTTTTAATATCTAGCATCGTGATCTCACACACTTTGGTCAATCAAATATTTGATTTATATTTTTTAACCACTTTTAATTATTACTAGCCTATTATCCATCAATAAACCACATCCCAATCACACTTGATTAAAATGTTTTACTTGTTTTGTTATGTTGTAATTACGAAACATACCTAACCGTTTTAAGTTTATGGACGGATCAACTATAATCCGACTCAAATATTCATTTACTCTCACATATATAAATATATATATATATATATATATATATATATATATATATATATATATATATATATATATATACTCACCTTACTATTTTTTTTATTATGGTCATGAATTATTTTGGAAGAGATTATTGTGAAGTTGTATTTACTGAATGAGAGTATTGGTGCTCTCATATTTTTTTCATTGATCATATCTTCATATTCCTTACATTAAACTTCCCAATTATCTCAAATTGACCGACATCACATCATGACATGATAAAAACCCTAACAATTAAATATAACTTCCCTTTCCAAGTTGAAAATCAAGAAAAATGCAAATATTTTATTCTTAAACTCTCTTTTGTAATAAATATAATATCGAAACTGATATAATTTACTCTTGTCAAAGAAGTTTTTTTTTTATTTTTCTTTTAAAATTTATTAAAATTATCGAAATAAAGAGACTAAATATTACGAGTTTAATTTTCACATAAAATGTCTTAAATTGAATTGAATAGATGAATATAAGGATATGCTATATTTTTAACATTAACAAAATTGTAACAACCATTTTAAATTTTAAATTCATTGTGCTATCTTTTTCAATATTAATTTTTATTTTAATTTTTTATTTAAGTTTTTAAAAAAAATATTAATTCACTCTATTAAGAAAAAAAATGAAAAAATAAATTTGAGGCTGGAAATTAGTAGTCCACACGGCAGAAAAATCTGGTCGGGGGACCCACTAGCATGTGACCCATGTGTGTATATTTTTTTCTTATTCCTTGTTTGGAACTCATCATTGATGTCTGCCTATAAACTTTTAATTTTTCTCAGGAAAGTATAATTAAATTAGGAGAATATTATTAACTTTATAATTATTCTGTATTCTTTCACTCATGGACATACCCAAAGCATATTTAAATGACAATTTATGTTAAATCTTATTTAAAAAAACTACAAAATAATAGTATAAAATAACATTTCCCAAGATTTAAAACATAATGGAGATTATAGTACTCTATTTATAAATAGTCATTTTTTTATCTGGTAAAGGTAAATAAATATTTTTAAGATAACATTTACCTTGATTAGTTAAGTGTCAAGAAATTTAGTATTCTAAATTCTAATTGAAAGCAATATATCAAGTGTGAAGTTGTCTTGTTGTTTTAACTTAGAGGTACTAAAGAAAAGCTGGCCCTTGACGCCCAAAACAAGATAACAAACAATACTAATTTTAGCATAAAAAAATTATATTATTTTTTATAAAACATGCCAAGAGACTAAGAAATAACTAAGAAAGCCTAGATTGATTGGTTTGTTTTAAAGTTTATTTAAAAAATATTGATAAGCAATGATTTTGAAAAAATGAGTTTTTTTTTAATGAAAAAACTTACAAAAATATTAATATATATAATGATAATTAAAAAAATAGAGTATATTTTAATATTTTGATTATTAAATTAGATGTAATTGATGAAAGAATTGATGAAATTATGTTTGATTATGATTGTTTTTTTTTTTTTAAAAAAAAAGAACAAATCTTATGTGTGAGACCGACCCAATACGAAAAATATCTAATTCACTTAAATATAATATTGAATAGAGCTTTAATATAATAAACTTTTATGTATTATAGTAGAATATAAGATGAATTCAAATGACTAAAACATATTTATCCACGGAAGAGAATTCAAAGACATACCAATTGATATTCCGTCTTTGATTCCTATTATTATGTTTGTATTTTTATAGTTTATTTTGTTTGAGAAATAACTAAATTGATTAAAATTAGTTTACAAATCTGTAAAATATGAAATATTGATTGCATAATATTAGATATAAAAAAAAAAAATATCAAACCAACTCAATACTAATACATCAAATTCGCGCTTAATCATATGTAAAGTCTTGATAAATTATTTGAACTTATTAGTGTCAAATTTAAGGGTCAACCACTATGTATAATGTATAAGTTACACAATTTTTTTATACTTATTTTTTTTAAACATTGTGCATTTCCATTAGTAAAAATGCATCATCATTTGTCTATTTGTCTATGAGCTTGGCCGACTTGTCTCTACTCCTAACACCAAAAGTCCCAACATGTGAAACATACAATATACAAATAGAAAGTAATTAAATACTAATATTTTTGGCATAGTTTAATTTTTGATTCCACCTTAAATAATGATGCTTATTCTTTTCTATTAATCAAATTGAATGTGGTCTAATAGATGAATTCTTCGTTTAATATTGCTTATATAATTTGTTCAAGGACACATGCTATCTTTTTTTTTCTTATAAAAATCCCTATAAAAAAATCTTACATTAGGAAATTAAAGATGTCAAATTTAATTCATATTAAGAACTTAATAAATTAAAATAAAATCATATTTACTTCATAAATTAGAAAAAAAATATTATTGTATTTTTAGAAATTATATTATAATAATAATTTTATTTAATAACTCGTTAGGATAAGAAAAGTAAAACAATTATTTTTATTAATAACGCCGTCAATTAAAATGAGATAATAATTTAACCAATTGAAAATACAATTAACTACTTTTTCATTATAATCCCAATAAAATATCTAAATAACCCAACATCAAACAAGCTTTGTCCTTATAAAACGACGATAAAATTGGATGTCCTGTTTTATGGATTCTATTATTGGCCGCTCAAAACTTGTACTATTGTGTTTTTAGGAATCAATGCAGGCCAATATAAATAAAGTTTACTTAAGAGGTTCAAAGAGAGAAAATTAGAGCTCAAAACCAGAGTTCTCTTTATTCACACTCCATCTACAGTTTAGGCAAGCTGTTTAGATCTTTACTTAGCTATCTTTTTTTTTCTTTTTCTTCAATTCAATTTGAAAAAAAAATCCTTCTTCAATGGAGGATCAAGTTCACATTGATTACCTTCCTTGCACATCTTCTTCTTCTTCCTCTTATGACATCATAGAGTCTAAGAAATCTTCAAACGGAAACGAGAAAAAAAGACATAAAAGGGACGGCGGCGGCGGCGGCGGCGGCGGCGGCGGCGGCGAGAAGAGTCATCCTACATACAGGGGAGTAAGAATGAGAGCTTGGGGGAAATGGGTTTCTGAGATTCGTGAGCCGAGGAAGAAATCGAGAATATGGCTTGGGACATATGCAACGGCGGAAATGGCGGCTTGTGCTCATGATATGGCGGCTTTAGCTATTAAAGGTGAATCGGCTTACCTTAATTTCCCAGAATTGGCAAACGATCTGCCTCGTCCAGCTTCGGCTTCTGCTAAGGATATTCAAGCTGTTGCAGCGGCTGCCGCAGCGAGATTCTCCGATTCCGCAGCCGCTGGACAAGCTGAGTTTAGCGGAGGAGCCGAGACGAGGACGATTCCAAGTTGTCACTCGTCTACTAATTTGTTAACGGCTTCATCTAATAATCATAATAAGAGTACTAAAGAATCGTTGAATTTTGAATCAAGAAAGGATGAAGAGGATTTGTTTTTTAATCTTCCTGATCTATCATTGGACGGTTCAGATCTAAACGATGGATTTGGTTTCTTTTCTTCCAGCTCATGGCAGCTGGCTGGAGCTGAATCAGGTTTTCGGCTTGATGACCCTTTCTTTTGGGAGTATTAATTATTATTATTTTAATAAAAGTAAAGGTCCTAACTTTAATTTCACCTCTTAAAATTATTGGTGCACAATTTGGAACACTTCTTAGTAAATTTAAGTATGATGATGTTTATAATTGGAAATATGCCTAAACTTCTCATTTTACATTTTATTTTAGCAATCAATTAATTGTTCATATGTTATGACATTTAATTGATTAGGGATTAAACTAAACTTAAACCCAACTCAAAAAAAGAAAACTCATTACCTTTATATATCTCAATAGTTTATTTTAGTATTTTTTGAACATGTTGAATTATCTTTAAATGCTTGTTTTTTACTCAATAGCTTATTTGACATTACATAAACTAACATAATAGGACTTTTTTTTTAAAATTTATTCAAAAGTTGATCCATATGATGATCAAGGATCAAATTGGGTTATTTTTTAAAATAATATTCAACTCTACCAAGACTTACCTATCACTATATGTCCAATAATTAAAATTGGTTGGATTACAAATAGGGACAAGAAAAAAAAAGTGGAGGAGAATAGTTGAAATTCCCTTTGATAATAATTGAAATAAAATGACAAAAAAGAGTGCATACCTATTGAAAGATAAACATAGGTTCTACAAGAACACTGGCGCAAACGCAACAACAAACTTATTAAACTGTATGTATGTATGTAGGATAGTAGACAAAAACTAGAAGCACATATCTTAATTTCTATCTCGACTTGTATTGACTAGAAACAATCTATCCATGAGTTATCACATGTAAACATGTTTAACATCATTTTCCCCAAAACTTGCAGCAAAAATAGAGCATTTTCTATGTCGTGATCCAATTATCCTTTGAACGCATGGATTGCAGAATAGATGGTAACATTTCATAATAACCGCCTGAGAAAAACAAATAGAGTTATGTAGACATGAATTTGAAGTTCCAAGAGATGCGTTTGATAAAACTGAAAAAAAAAATAGTGATGAATGAATTTTAAATGCACCTTGTAATCGGTCTGGTTTATCTTTTCACCTATTTTCTCTGTTGGGAAAAACGTATATATTCTATTCCCTACTTGTTTGAAAAACTTAGGAGCAGAAAAAGTATAAGTAAAAACGGAAATAAATAACATAATGCACACAATATTTTTACGTGGAAAACCTCCTCAAATCAAGGAGTAAAAACCACGTGACTTTACGTCTAGTTCAAACTTCACTATAATCAGAGTCGAGAATATAAACAAGGTATAACAACCTTTTTATACCGCAGAAAGATTAAAGTGAATAACCAAAAAGATACGACATTTGGTCCCAAACAAGTCAAATAAAAAACTCAAATTAGGAAGAATCTTTAAGCCCAGAAAAACTCCGTTTGAGTCTCCGATCGTAAGTTTGATGACCTGCGCGGCTGTAGGCAAAAATTTGCTACAAGATTTTATCTTTCTTCATCTTTTTTAATTTTTGACTTCTACTTCTTGATGACGGCAACCGCTCTTTAAATACTAGAGCAATTAGGTTATAACATAACCCTTTAAAATATTATAATACCCTTAATGAATTAAAAGTGAACTTGAACCACTATTGGGTCTTTTTCATAATTGGGAACCCAAATAAAACTCAACAAACTCCTCCCTCACAACTATGGGAAAGATGTCGTCAACCCAACGGTTGAAAAACAAAACTTGAACTTGTTTTGAGGTAGTGCCTTAGTCATCATATCGGCGCCATTATCGTCTGTATGCACCTTTTCTAAAATCAACAAATTTTCATCTAACGCATCCCATATCCAATGATACCTTACATAAATGTATTTAGATCTAGAATGAAATGTTGAATTTTTCGCTAGATAAATAGCTTTGACTATCATATAGAAGCACATACCTTTCTTGCACAATATCAAGTTCAAATAATAACTTATTAACCCAAATTAGCTCCTTACAAGCTTCTGTTGATGCAATAAGTTCAGCCTCCACGGTTGACAACGCAACACACTTCTGTAGTCTCGATTACCAAAAAATAGCTCCCCCTCCAAAATTAATCAAATAGCCTGAAGTGGATTTTCTTGAATCAATATCACCTACCATATCTGAGTTGGTATAACCAACTAAATTTGGATTCTCATTTTCAAGGCAAAGTCTCATACTTGATGTGCCTTTGAGATATCTCAATATCCACTTCACCGCTTCCCAATATTCTTTTCTCAGATTTGAAAGAAACCTGCTGATAGTACTAACAACATAAGCTAAATCTAGTCTCGTGCTAACCATAGCATACATAAGACTACCAACAGTTGAATTATAGGGAACATTCTTCATAGATTCCTTCTCATCATCATTAGAAGGACTATATTCGGAGCTCAATTTAAAATGAGCCGCTAAAGGTTTGCCGACACTTTTAGCATTCTCCATATTGAATCTTTGTTACACTTTCTCAATATATTTTTCTTGAGACACCATAACTTTTTCATCTTTCTATCACAACTGATTCTAATTCCAAGAATCTGCTTTGGTTATCCAAGATCATTCATTGCAAAAGACTTCCCTAGGTCTTGTTTCAACCTATCAATTCTCGCAGCACTTTAACCAACAATAAGCATATCATCAACATAAAGTAACCGAATAACAAAATCATCAGGAGAATTTTTTTGCACAAACACACAATGGTCAGAAGTAGTCTTTTTATATTTGTGCTGCTTCATAAATAACTCAAATTTCTTGTACCATTGTCGTGGAGCCTGCATCAAACTATACAAACTCTTATTCAACTTGCAAACACAATTCTCTTTACCATTGACCTCAAAACCATCAGGTTGATCCATATAAATCTCTTCCTCTAAATCATCGTGAAGAAAAGTCGTCTTCACGTCCATTTGTTAAACTTCCAAATCAAGACTAGCTGCCAAACTCAATATAGTTCTGATTGAAGTCATCTTAACAACATAAGAGAAAATTTTGTCAAAGTCAATTCTCTTTCTTTGACTAAACTCTTTAACAACCATACGAGCTTTGTATCGTGGAGCTGAAGTATGATCATCTTTCTTTAGTCTATATACCCACCTATTCTTCAAAGCTTTCATTCCTTTTGGTAATCTTACCAACTCAAAAGTATGATTATCATGTAGAGATTACATCTCATCTTTCATAGCATCAACCCATTTATGCTTGGATTCACTATCCATAGCTTCTTTATATGACTCTAGCTCTCCCCCATCAGTCACTAAAACATATTCATTAATAGAACATTTCGTAGAAGGTTTTCTATCTCTTGTCGATCTTCTAGATGGAATTGTAGATAATTCCTCTTGCTCGTTACTAATATTCTCCACTTGAACGTCATGTTCATCTTGAGAATCATTCTATTGTAGTTGATTTTCTATTGAACTAGGTGATTCAAATAATTGAACTGGATCTGAATCTATCCACTCACCTTTTCCCTTCAACTCAATTTTTTTAGCTTTATCAATGTTTTCAATAGTCTCATCTTCATAAAAGATGACATCACGACATATGACAAGCTTCTTTGCAACTGGATCGCATAATCTATAATCAAATTCATCTTGGTCATAACCCAAGAAAATACATTCTCGACTCTTCACATCCAACTTTGATCTTTCATCCTTTGGAATATGAACAGAGCACCTGCATCCAAATACTCGTAAATGATCATACAAAATATTTTTACGAGTCCATACCTTATTTGGAACTTCACCGTTCAAAATTACTGTAGGACTCAAATTAATAACATGTACTACCGTGAGTAATGTTTCACCCAAAAACGTTTGAGATAACTTTGCTTCTAAAAGAAAACATCTAATCCTCTAAACAATTGTTCTGTTCATCCTTTCTACAAGGACATTCAACTGAGGAGTCTTTGGAGGTATTTTCTGATGTCTAATCCCTTGTTGTCTGCAATATGCATCAAATGGACCACAATATTCACCACCATTATCACTACGAATGCACTTGATCTTCTTCTCGGTCTCTCTTTTAACAAGAGAATGGAACTCTTTGAACTTGTCTAAGACCTCATCTTTAGACTTCAAAACATATACCCAAAGCTTCCTGGAATGATCATCAATAAGCGTTACAAAATAAAGACCACCACTAATAGTTCGTACCTTTAAAGGACCACAAATGTTTGAATGGACCAACTCTAAGACTTTTGACTTTCTTAAAGGAAGATTATGCTTGAACGATACTCTAGTTTGTTTTCCAGCAACACAATGAGAACTTTTCTCCAAATCGATCTCACTCAAACCAGAAATAACATTTTTCTTAACTAACAGATTCAATCCCTTTTCACTAATGTGACCAAGTCTTCTGTGCCATAATTTGGAAGCATCTTTACTCCGTACAACATTCACACTATCCTTGCATATCGAAGTTTGCATAAAATATAAATTAGAATAATTTTCTTCTCGAGCTATAATCAAGTTACCTTTAGAAAGTTTTCATCTTCTAGAACCAAAACTACTTGTGAAACCATCATCATCAAGTTTTTCAGTTGATATAAAATTCAGCCTAATATCTGGAGCATGTCGAACATCCTTAAATAATATTTTCGACCCATTACCAGAATCCAAGAAAACGTCACCAATATCAATAACCTTACTTAAGCCGTCATTACCCATCTTCAATACACCAAAATCACCTGAAGTATAAGACGTAAAATAGTCTTTCCTTGGCGTAACATTAAAGGAAGCTCTAATGTCAAACACCAAACTCGACTGTATTCTCGTTGTGGACAGTGACGAGATTATTTGAAGTTGCTATTGACACACGTTCTTCTCCAATATCTTTGTTTTGATTAGATCTGCTCATTTTGCGTTTCAACTTAAAACATTCTTTCTTAATGTGCCCCTTTTTACCGCAATGATAACATACAGCTGACTTATACTTTGATCTGAACTTACTTCGACTCTTATGTCTCGCATTGTCTTTTCCACCCTTGTTCATCTGTCTCTCCCTATTTTCAGTAACCAACACATTTGAATTTATCGAACACCCTCGAAATTTTCTTCTCAATTCCTCATTCATGACCCCATCTTTGGCCATATGTAGAGTTACTACACCATTATCAACAGAATTACAAAGAGAAACCTTAAACGTTTCCCACGAATCGGGTAGAGTAGTCAATAACCAAAGTCCTTGAACATCATCTTCAAACTTAATTCTCATGCATGACATCTGATCAAAAACACAGCGCTATCATTATATCTCAAATGAATTAATTTCTGAAGCAAGAATAATTTATTACTTCTAGTCTTTGAAGCATATAAATTTTCAAGTTTATTCCATAAAGATTGTGCATTTTTCTCATGTTGGATGTGGTTGTAAACATTCTCTTCAATAAATTGACGAATAAAACCACATACCTGTTCATGCACAAAATTCCATTCCTTGTCAGATTTGGATGCAAGTTTCTCACTACCAAAAATGGGTAAGTGTAAAGCCTCAACAAATAAAAAAATCCTTCATCTTTTCTTTCCAAATTTGATAATTTGAACCATTGTGCAAAATCATCCTACTTGTGTTTATCTCCATAATTCAATCAAGTCCTAAACAGCTAACCAAGCTCTGATACCACTTGTTGGGAAAAACGTATATTTTATTCCCTACTTAATTGAAAAACTTAAGAAGTGTGTTTAGGCATTTTGATGGATAAGTTAGGATAAAACTTATGTAGTATATTTTTGGTTTAAAATGAGAATTGGACATTTATGCATCTCCTTAAAAATTCTGTAAAATCATTTTCATTATTAATACAAGGTTCGAAAAAAAAAAAAAAAAACTATTATCTCTCTTCCTGCAGCTCTACTTGCTGCTCTGTAAGAAGAGTTAGATCATCTTCAACCTTCGATTGTGACCTATCCAGAGACTCCTTCAGTTGCTGGGATGATTTCTTCACATCCAACAATTTATTTTTCATACTTTCCAATGTAGCCGAATTCTGATGTCTATTATCAACAAGTTTTTGAAGATGGTCTGAAAACATATTTAACTACAAAAACAAGTTAAAAAAACTCAAAGATGTCACAAAGGCTTGAATATCCAATATCAACTGAGCTGGAGATATCAACTGTACCTGATCTCCTATTCTTCTCGCCTTCACATCATACAACATAACAAAAGCATTGGTCTGTTGAATAGCCTTCTCCATTGCTCCTTTCTCCAAAAGAAGATTACTATGCATCTGCCTTGCTCGAACTCCTTCTAAAACAAGCTTAAATACGACCACAATTTGATCACGTCAAATAAAGAATTTTGTTTTTAATTGATTTCAGTTAATTAAAATTATGGTCATTAAATCATGAAGAAAATCCTGTGCAACTTTTCCCGTTTTCCACACAGCACTTTCACTGATTCTTTTTTAAGACAACTATTTTATCGCAATCTCCGTCACAATCACATTTCTATTAAAAATGGCCAAAGTTAAAATTAAAAGTGATTCCTTTTTGTCTGATGATATAAATTTTCCTGATCATGATCCAATTTTTTATTTTGGATTATGTGATCCATGATGGTCCTCATTATTTATTGTGATTTTGACGAACATAACAAAGATAGATTTTTCGGGATCATAATCCATCCAAATATTAGAAGAAAAAAAAAGAAGCATACCAAACCAACCCTGTGGACAAGGCTCCTTGGGATCTATACAAGAAAAAAAATGATAATTCATGATTATTTGATCAGCTCATAGTCAAAATGATAATTCATGATTATGCAAATGGGATCCAGTTGCTTATAGTTAGGGAAATATTCATTAAGAATCAATTCCTATAATTCCTACTGGTATTGTGTATAGAACCCTTGTTGATGCAAAAGCACAAGATTTGACATTAATAGTTTTGTGGAATTTACGTATACATCATATTTCCAGTTGAAATCCTATTTAAAATGAAAATAAAATTGTGTTGATAAATGAAATAGTTCAACAAATTTGATATCTTGCAAACTATTCTTTCAAGTCAAACTCAGAAGAATAGTTCAAAGTTTTATTAATGATCTTTCCCTCCACAACAACCTTGGGCATTATGTAGCCACTATATGTTCCTCACCACTTCAGTGGCAATGACCATTCACGTACTTTATCCATAAATTAACAAACATGTTTTGTGCCAACCACCTAGAAATTTGATTCGAATAATTACCTTAGTATTATAGGTTGAAATTATAAATTAATTCATAAATTCTATTAATGAATAGAAATGAGAATTTGGATAAATAAAATCAAATAAAATTTAAACGAAATTCACACGAAATTGAATTAAAGTGAAATTTGATCCAAATAGTTAAATTATTATAATTAATTTGTTAATTATGTAATTAACATTTAATGACTTGAAGAACAATTATCAAATTAAATATATTTAATTTTGTTAATTGTGGACATTGTAACCTTCATGATATTATTGCTATCAATTTATTAACAATTTAGAAAATCATGTAACGTGTATTTTATAATGAAGAGAAAATGCAAAGGGCAATGAAGAGGCAATTAAGGTCAGCCGTTGGATCAAAAATTAATGATTGATTTTATTTTTATGAAAGTTTAACTTTTCAATAATATAAAACCCCTCATCTCTAATCTCAAACAACCCTAAAATCTTATATTTCCCACTCTAGAATTCCAAAAGTTCTCTTCTTGTTTTGTGAGTGTTCTTCGAGTTCTTTGCTCGATATTTCTGTTGAAACCCGGTGATAGTTCAGGTATGCTGATCAAGTTCGACGAGTAGTGATTTCAATACAGAATTAATACTAGATTCGATGTACACTAGGAGACAACCATCTACGATAAGCTCCAACACAAATGGGAGACGATAAAACTGTTTTAAGGGAAATGTGTCTAACACATGCCTCAAATCAACATCTCAATCGGTGATTTCGTTCTTCGTATAATTAATTTAATTTAATTTATTTATAACATCATATGTATATATATTTTCTGTTATTCAAGATAAGATATCTAACAATCTTAAAATAGTCCCCATGTGCTAAGTTATTTAGTAGCTTGCCATCAAATTTTTTGTCTATGATGTTTTAAGAATACGAGTTATGATGTTATAAAACAGATGATGGCTTATTTCAACAAGATAAAGTTGTTCATTAAAGGAATATGAAAATCTACAAATAAAGATAAATCTTTATTGTATATATATAATGTTAATTATTATTAATATTCTTTGTATGAAATCTTGGTTTTATAAGCTAAAATATATGTTGATGTAGATATATATTCTAAAGAAAAATGATGTATATTCATTATACAAACGTTTTCTAGAAAATAAATTAGAAAACAATAATTTATTTTATTTTTACTTAAATGTTTGTTGGTTATTAAAATTATTCTTAATAATAAATGAAAAAAGTAACTAAAGAGTTAGCTTTTAATTTTCAAAAATAAATTAATAATTATAATTTAGTAATATCAATTAAAATTAATTATGATTGAAACACATTGTTTCAGTTTTAAAATAATTAATTATAATATATATATATATACATTTTTAAATTAATTAATCGTGATGATTAATAAGAATGTGATAGGTTGATTATTATCGAAATATAGTCTATTTATATATGTACATATAGATTGTCTTATATATTTACCTTTTGATTATGATACTAAGTTATCAATTTTATTTGACAGAGTTTAAGTCAAAAAGAAAAGAAAAATAAGTTTCTCTGAAAAGAAGATAAAAGGTCGTAAACAGTAATATAACAATGAATGGGTGCGTTGGTGCAACAGTTCGAAGTTCAGACGCAAGGGTGTGAGGAGGCGAAAGGTCCCTAGTTCGAATCTCATTTTAGCCAATGAAATTTGATGTGTTATAAAATGACACTAGTAATTTATGATGGAACCATTAAAATTTCTTATATAGAAAGTATTAGATGAATGGAGCCAATGATTTCTTTTGTAGAAATCTGATGTGTTATAAAATGACACTAATCATTTATTGTGGAACCATTCCAATTTTTTGTGTAGAAATTATGAGATGAATGGACAATCAATTTGTAGAAATCTGATGTATTATAAAATGACACTAGTCATTTATGGTGGAACCATTCCAATTTTTTGTGTAGAAATTATGAGATGAATGGACAATCAATGATTTATTTATAGAAATCAGACTAGTTAAAATGACTTTTAGTCATTGATGTTGAAGCTATTTCAATTTCTTTTTTAGAAATTATGAGATATGATATAGTCAATGATTTTTTATTTAAAAAAAATAAAACCAGACTTGTTAAATTGACTCTAGTCATTGATGTTGAAATCATTTCAATTTCTTGTGTAAAAATTTGTGAGATGAATGATGTGTTTTGTATGATTTTAATCATGAATGTTGGAATCATTCTATTTTTTTGTGTAGAAATTATGAAATGAATTGGCATACTTAATGATTTTTTATATAGAAATTTAATTTGCCAAAATGATGTTGTTATTAATATTTTGAGGCATTTTAATTTCTTGAGATTAAATAAGTTATTTGTGTTAGAAATTATTATAATCATGCTTTTAAAGAGACACAACTATATTAGTTGAAATTGTCTTTGCAAAAATTGTCTCAGTAAGAACAATTTATCCAGATTTATTTTTGAGCATGCATAGTCGTTTCACGTCGATTATTATTCAAAATATGGCAATATAAGTGCTTCAATTAAGATATGAAATATATTTATAGTTATATTTTATTTGATTATGTTGCTAAATAATTATTTGTATATATATCATGCATATAAGTTAATAATATGATGATTCATGTTCATTCATAATAAGTATGATTATCTAGCCATTTATATATATATGAATAAAGATATATTATAAATGCATTTTGTTTTAATAGAAAATTATGAAAAAATTTCATAAAACTATTATTTGTCTTTTGGTATAAAAACTTTTATGAAAAGTTAAAGTCATATAATTAATTAAGAAACAGACGAATTGATGACATGAATAATTATTTATAATAATTAGTTATATATTTGTTTAAAAATAAATTGTCAATAGTCTAATTAATTGTAATAATTAATATTTTAATTAATTATAATAATTAGTTATTGATGTATTTTATAAAAGTATTTGTTTAATGATATATGAATATATTAAATAAAGACTTACTTAATTTGATATTTTTGAAATCAAATATTTACAAGAAAAAGTCTTGTTTGATTTGAGAAATAATGTGGCAAACATGCCGATATTATGGGATGCAGACGTGCAAACGAAAATAAATGTTTAAGCGACTTCGGTCAAACATGCTAAAAATATTATAATTTCTTTTGTAGAAATCATGTGATATGGTGAATATTTATTTGATTAAATATCCTAATTTCTTCTATAGAAATTAAGTGTTGAAATAAATATTTTAATTGATTAAACATTTTAATTTCTTATGTACAGATTATGTAAAGAATGATTTATATATGAATAAACATTCTAATCTCTTGTATAGAAATTATGTTTTATTCAATTAAATATTTATAATATAGTTATCTTATTCATTGTATGATAAGTATAAAAAAAGAATTTTGTAAAAGAATTGTGTGACAAATTCTTGATTAAAACATCATTGATTTAAATCATATAAATGTGTTTGATTTAAAAAAAGGGTACCAACACGAATATAGGGGAAAATATTTTATTGATAATAACAAAAAAATAATTGTGTATATTATGATAAATAAAAGACAATTTATTGTTAGAGAAATATGTTCTCTACAAAAGATAAAGTTGCGCAACTTTACAAAAAGAAATAAAATAACAAGAAAATGTCTTGTTTGTATTTGCTAAATTGGTGCTCAATTTGATATAATAAATTTGAGGATTTTGAAATCAAGAAACGTGTCATATTTTGACATTATTTTCATAAATATTTAAAGAACCAATGTCTTCAAAAGAATTTTATGAAATAAATGAAAATAAAAGTTTATAAAGTCTTGATATGACTTATAATAAATTTTATAATTATGATATGAAAATTTGGTCACACTTTTATTAGAAAGTGGATGTGACAATTATATATATCATGAAGACAATGAAAATTGTTTTATTACATATATTTTTAACGATATTTTATCGTTGAAAATTACGATAAAAATGATTAAATCCATTAAAGATGTGAATTGCACTACACGAAATATCATGTTGTTATCAAACAATATATTGATATTATTAAATAAAAGACTTTACGTCTACATGTGAATATGTTTACACTTGAAAGTTCAATCTACGTATGGAAATCTTTTAAGAAAATTATGATTAATAGATTAAACGTTATAATCTATAATTTTGACTTATGTCGAAAAATAAAGTATTTTAATGCAAAATATATAATCGTTTACACGAAGGCATAATAGTTTAAAGACATTTTCTCTACTAGTTAGCCAAGTAAACAATATTTTCATAAAAAAATGTTTAAATGGTAAGCATTTACGAATGACTATGCTTCTTATTAGAAGATATTCCAAGATTATCAAAAATTTCTAATTATTGTAATAATAATTTGAAATTAGATAAGCTTAGAGTCAATGACAAGTCTAGACATACACGTCTTAGACATAATGTCATTAGACTACACTCTCTAATGGAGTTATCAAATTTGACTATGTAAGTCAAAGATAATATTATGGATCCACTAATAAAATTATTGAATAGAGAGTTTGTTTGAAAGTCTTTTAAGACATCAACCTAATATAAGTTGGTATGAAGGAAAACCCAACCTATACAGACTGGAGATCCCAAGAACTAGGTTCAATGGGACAACCTAATTGTACTAACTTGGAAAGTTATTGTTGAGGATTAATCATATAATGAAACAATATATATTTTGACGAGGATAAGCATATCACTTTTAATAATTCTTTGTGAGAAAAGAGATCACTTATGTGAGGGAGATGTGGGGCCGCTTCGAAGGAATTGCACGGCTCAATTCTAGACCCTCTCACAGAACCAGGCGTGTGTTCTATGGCCAAAACGGACACAACTATGAGAGCTTGACATGTATCAGGAAGAATTCTATGTGAAAGTATGTAATCGTTTACACAAATGACAGAATAGTTCAAGGACATCGAGTCTACTAATCGGTTAGTAAAGTTATATACTTTAATATGGGTAGGTTCAAAAGGTTACACATACCTATCCTATATAAAATTCAAGTGTTGAACCTTTCACCGGGTTAAACTTTTAATTTCCATTAATGCGGGGGATTGTTGAAATTTTAAACTAATTCATAAATTCCATTAATGAATGGAAATGAGAATTTGGGTAAATAAAATCAAATGAAATTCAAATGAAATTCACACGAAATTCAAATGAAGTTCACACAAAATTCAAACGTGAATTAAAGTGAAATTTGATCCAAATAATTAAATTATTATAATTAATTTGTTAATTATGTAATTAACATTTAATGGCTTGAAGAACAATTATCAAATTAAATATATTTAATTTTGTTAATTGTCATTGTAACCTTTATGATATTATTGCTATCAATTTATTAGCAATTTAGAAAATCATGTAACGTGTATTTTCTAATGAAGAGAAAATGCAAAAGGCAATGAAGAGGCAATCAAGGTCATCCGTTCGATCAAAGATTAATGATTGATTTTTATTTTTATGAAAGTTTAACTTTTTAAAAATATAAAACACATCATCTCTAATCTCAAACAACCATGTCATCTTATATTTTCTCACTTTAAAATTCCAAAATCCCTCTTATTGTTTTGTGAGTGTTCTTCGAGTTCTTTGCTCGATATTTCCGTTGAAATCCGGTGATAGTTCAGGTATGCTGATCAAATTCTACGAGTAGTAATTTTAGTGCAAAATCACTACTGGATTCGTTGTACCTTGGGAGACAGCCATCTACAATAAGCTCCAGCACAAACTGGAGACGATGTAACTATTTTAAGGGAAATGTGTCTAACACATGCCTCGAATCAACATCTAAATCGGTGATTTCATTCTTCGTATATTTAATTTTATTTAATTTATTTGTAACATCATATGGATATATTTTCTGTTATTCAAGACAAGATATCTAACATTATAATCATCCTTCTCGGTGACTTGTTGCAAAAGTTGTTGGTTTTGTGTGTGTACATCATCATATGCTTGTCCATGCTTTATATTCAGAATCCATGGCTTCCATAACAACCCTAAACAACAGAAGTAATCAAATTAAATGAAGATGGCCACCGTATTAGGTACTAATAACAACAGTATTTAAGTGGATCCATTTGGAAACACTTATTATTTTCATTTTTGGATCTAGATCCAAATAGAGAAATGCTTGGAAACTAAACTTAGACAGATTCGATAATAATTTATGTTTCTATATCTGGATCAAGATACATAACCATATTTAATAAGTATTTCCAAATGGGGCAAATATTGAAATTGTCCCTATAAAGTATCCCATGTAAGTTTAGTTTCAAAAAAGGTTGCAAATGAAATAGATCAAGTAAGCTTAATTCCAAAACCAAACCAACAAATACCATTTAGCATGTCCTAGCCTTGAATTAGTGGATTCGTGCTTGTACATTTCTAAAATAAGTTTCAACTCCAAATCACACTCTTTTAAGTCATCAAGTTGTAGTAAGAGAGATAAAATTATGAAACAAAAAGAAGAATTAAGAATTAAAAATTCTAACATAACTATAATGAACTAAGTGTTGGAAAAAACCCTGACAGAAACAAAAAAAAGAAAATAAATGAAAGAACACACTAACATAATTTGATAATGAAGTTCAGCCAAAATGTTGCCTATGTCTAAGGGTGAGCAAACGGGTAAACCCAACCCGTATTACCCAACCCATATTCAACCCAAATTAAATTTACCCAACCCATAATTAAACCCATATTATTTACTAATATGGGTTGGGTATGGGTTGAGTAACCCAAATTATTTTATTTTTATTTTTTTATTTAGCATGTATTTGACTCATTTAACACATTTTTATTCGTTTAACACGTTTTTCACGTTTTTGACATTTTTAATACATTTTTGACATGTTTAGCACGTTTTTGGCACGTTTAACACATTTTTGACACGTTGAACATGTTTTCCATGTTTTTGGCATGTTTAACACGTTTTTGACACATTTGACACGTTTGACACATTTTGACACATTTTTCACATTTTCGACACGTTTAACACATTTTTGGCACGTTTAACACGTTTTAACACGTTTAACACATTTTGACATGTTTAACATATTTTTCACCGTTCTGACACGTTTCACACGTTTTTGACACGTTTTGACACGTTTAACACGTTTAATACATTTTTCACATTATTGACACGTTTCACACGTTTTTCACATTTTTGGCACATTTAACACGTTTTGACACGTTTTCCATGTTTTGAGACGTTTAACAACGTTTTGACACGTTTTTCATGTTTTCGACACGTTTAATACGTTTTCGACATGTTTAATACGTTTTTCACACATTTAACACGTTTAACACATTTGACACGTTGGACACTATTTTCATGTTTTGATATGTTTAACACGTTTTTAACACGTTTGACACACTTTTCACGATTACGACACATTTAACACATTTTGACACATTTTTCACGTTTTTGGCACATTTAACACGTTTTGACATGTTTCACACGTTTTTCACGTTTTTCACATTAATAACATGTTTAACACGTTTGTAACATGTTTAACATGTTTTCACACGTTTTTCACGTTTTTGGCACGATTAACACGTTTTGACACATATTCCACATTTTTGGCACGTTTAACACATTTTCTTCGTTTTTGGCATATTTGATACGTTTAACACGTTTTTAACACGTTTAACACGTTTTTGACACGTTTAACATATTTTTCACATTTTTGACACGTTTAATACATTTTCACACGTTTAATGTCAAACGTGTGAAAAACATATTAAACGTGTCAAAAATGCCAAAAACGTGTTAAACGTGACACGTGTTAAAACTTATCAAAACATGTTAACGTGCAAAAAAATATGTTAAACATGTCAAAATTATGTTAAATGTGTAAAACGTGTTAAAATGTCAAAAACGTGTTAAATGTGCCAAAAACGTGAAAAACATGTTTAACATGTTATAAACGTATTAAACATGTTACAAACATGTTAAACGTGTTAAAAATGTGAAAAACATGTTAAACGTGTCAAAAACGTATTAAATGTACCAAAATGTGAAAAATGTGTTAATGTGTGAAAAACGTGTCAAATATGTCAAAAACGTGTTTAACATGCCAAAAACGTGAAAAACATATTAAATGTGTGAAACACGTGTTAAACGTGTGAAAACGTGTTAAACATATTGAAAACGTGTTAAAATGTTAAAAATGTGTTAAACGTGCTAAAAACGTGAAAACTGTGTTAAACTTATCAAAAACGTGTGAACGTGTTAGTTATGTTAAAAACGTGTTAAACGTAAAAAAACGTAAAAAAACGTGTTATATTTGTCAAAAACGTGTTAAACGTATTAAACATGTCAAAAACGTGTTAAATATGACAAAAACATGTTATTAGTATGAAAACGTGTTAAACATGTCAAAAACGTGTTAAACGTGCCAAAAACATAAAAACGTGTTAAACGTGTGAAAAACATGTTTTAAGTGTGAAAACGTGATAAAAATATTAAAAACGTGTGAAAAATGTGTTAAACATATCAAAAACATGTTAAAATGTCAAAAACGTGTTAAACATGTCAAAAACGTGAAAATCGTGTTAAACTTATCAAAAACGTGTTAAATATGTTTAAAACGTGTTAAACGTGCCAAAAACGTGAAAATCGTGTTAAACTTATCAAAAACGTGTTAACATGTTAGATATGTTAAAAACATGTTAAACGTGTCAAAAACGTAAAAAACGTGTTAAACTTGTCAAAAACGCGTTAAACGTATTAAACATGTGAAAAACGTGTTCAACGTGACAAAAATGTGAAAAACGTGTTATTAGTGTGAAAATGTGTTAAACATGTCAAAAACGTGTTAAACGTGTCAAAAACGTGAAAACGTGTCAAAAATGTGTCAAAAATGTGAAAACATGTAAAAAACGTGTTAAACGTGTGAAAAACATGTTAAACGTGTGAAAAACATGTTATAAGTGAAACGTGTTAAAAATATTAAAAACGTGTTAGATGTGTGCAAAACGTGTTAAACGCACGAAAAATATGTTAAACATGTCAAAAACATGTTCGACTTAAAGTTGGAAAATGATTAGTTTATATTGGATTAATAATAGAGAATTAAACTAAATTTATATAATTTGGGTAATTTGGGTAACCCTAACCCAACCCAAATTAAACTCAACCCATACTCAATCCAACCCATACTCAACCCAACTCATATTAACCAACCCAAATTAATATTTTGGGTTTGGGTTAGGGTTGGGTTTGGGTAAACCCATATTATGCTCACCCCTACCTATGTCTCCGAGCACTAAGGCTATCAAATAATAAGAAGAAAAGAAACAAATATTGGGTGCAATAAACCAAAGAGGGGAGAGTTTCTTTTATACACTAAGAAACTTCCCCAACTCCCATCATCTTCCGATGTGGGATTTATTCTAATTGTGAATATAGTTTCTTTTATATACTAAGAAACTTCTTTCACTTCCATCATCTTCCGATATGGGATTCTAATTGTGCCAAAAACAACAAATCTCCACCTTGACACAATATCCAAATACAGTCTTCATTATTAAAAAATAGTTCTTAAGTGCTTCCAATTGACACTCTTCAGCGGCAACTCAAACGCAGAATATGTTTACCAAATCTAAACAATGTTCAGATTTGGTTTTTCCCATGTCTTTTATCTCCAACTCTTTACCCAATTGAGCCTTCAATTTGTCAATTTCATATTAGCTCTTTGATGCTATCAACATATCATCAACGTACAAGAATAGATAAATGTAAGACTCATCTTTCAATTTTCGCAAATACACACATGAAATTAAATCTTCTTCTTGTGTACTTGTGCTCCATCATAAACTTGTCAAGTCGCTTGTACCATTGTCTTGACGATTGCTTCAACATGTACAATGATTTCTTCAACTTGCAAACCCATTTTTCTTTATCAGCAACTTTGAATCCATCTGGTTGATAAATGTAGATTTCCTCGTTTAAATGACCGTGTATGTCTGCGGTCTTCACATCTGGTTGAGCTACCTCCAAATTCATCTACGCTATCAAGGCCAACAAAATTATAATGGAAGAGTGTTTAAAAACATGAGAAAGTACCTCATTATAATCAACTAATTCCTTCTGAGCGCAGTCTTTAACTAACAATATTTCCTTGTAGCGAATATCAATTTTTTTAAGGAAATCCTTCTTTCTTAGAAAATATCCATTTACAACCAATAACCTTCTTCCCTTTTCATAGATGTGTCAACTTGCATATCTCATTCTTCTGAAAAGAGTGCATCTCATCTTTCATAACACCTCTCATTTTTCCATTTTCAGTACTTCGACTAACATTTGAAAAAGTGGATGGAACATCATCTACGACTAGAAGTGCATAGGCCGCCATGTCAACAAACCGACCTGGTTATTGAATAACTCGTCTTGGCATGTTCACAAAAATATATTCACGTTGTTATGAAGGTTCTTGGGTCGGAACCTCTTCCTCATTCAACTCTTTGTCTGTCGTTGGAGAGTCACTTATAGTTGAGCTTATCTTTATCTGCTCAAACTCCACTTGTTGCGGAGTACAATCAATCTTGTCTGGTGTTACCTTATTCAACATTGAATAATCGTCAAAAGTAACAACTCTACTAATAATAGTTTTCTTTGCATCCAAACACATAGGCGATACCCTTTAATTCTAGTAGTAAATCCCATAAAAAGAGCCTTCTTTCCTCGTGGATCCCAATTTGATTCAACTCCATGATAATATATTATAGAACCAAAAATATGCAAAGAATCATAATTAGTTACAGGTTTTCCAGACCATACCTCTAATGGAGTCTTGCCACCAAGTGCAGATAATGGTAGGCGATTTACCAAATGTTGAGCTTATGACACAACTTCTTCATGAAATTTCTTGTCTAACCCAGTAATAAACAACATACATCGAAATTTCTCCACCAATGTCATGTTCATACGTTCCGATACTCCATTCTACTATGGTGTTTTTCTGACTGTAAAGTGTCGAACTATGCCACACTCTTGGCATAACTTTAGGAATGAATCATTCTTGTATTCTCCACCGTTATTAGTCCAGAGAATTTTGATATTTTTCTTGTCTCGTCTTCAACTTGAGTTTTCCATTTAAGAAAAATCCCAAACAATTTATTTTTGTTCTTCATAGTAAACACCCATACTATTTGGTCAAATTATTTTGACTAATGTTATTTTAATGATGTATTAGTAAAACTTAAACTAAGAATGAAGCTAAGTCGTCTAATTGTTTTTGTACAGGTGCATCAAAAATATGCTAAATTAGACGTGAACTGAAACAGGCTAATTAGACGTAGTTCGACGTACAGTCTAACAGATACGTAGTTAGATATGCAGTCTAAAAGATACGTAGTTAGACGTGTAGTCTAACAGATACGTAGTTAGATGTGTAGTCTAACAGATATGTATTTAGACGAACAATCTAACAGATGCGTAGTTAGACGTGTTGTCTAACAGATACGTAGTTAGACGTGCAGTCTAACAGACGTAGTTAGACGTGCAGTCTAACTCCATTAGACGTGTCAGTCTAATGAGATGCAAGGTTAAACGTTGGTGTCTAACTCCTTCAGACAAGTCTGAAGTGATGTATAGTTAGACGTTGCAGTCTAACTCCATTACACTTAGTGGTCTAATGGATCTTGCTATTAGACGTTGACCTCTAACTCTCATTAGACATGGTAGTCTAATGGAGAACTTCTAATGCCTCGCTTCAGCAGCTGTTTGAAGTTAGAATACGTCTTTCTACGATCAACTAGCTGTACGTTACTCCTGCTCCACTCATCCGTGTAGTCCAATACGCCAACTATTTGAACAAATGAATGAATGCCACTTTGGTACGGCCACGATCCTGGTGCACAAAGCCTGTTATACTCTTGTACTATGGAGACTTTCCAATGGGCGCTTTGACACATGTCCATTCAGAAGATTCGACCGTTGGTGCATTTCTTCTATATATTTATGCCAAAGGACAACGAACAAACTGCCTGACTTACTGTCTCACAAATTCTTGATTGCTTACTCACTCACTTGCTGATTTGTATATCATCTTCAAGTTCAAGAGAGAGAATCAAAATCTGTCTAGCTGAGAAATACTCTTAATCATATTGTAAGTTGAACAGAGCATGTTCTGTTCACCAATTAACTAGCCAGTAAATTGTATTTGATTCAAAGAAGTATAGTGAATCCTTCCGATTGTTGGAAGAAGGGGTGACGTATGAGGGTTTTGCTCCGAACATCCATAAACAAGTTGTTGTGTCATTTACATTCTATCTTTCTCTCTCTCATTGGTTCATAGCTTCAAACCTAAGCAAATGGTTCCGTACTTGAATCGCTTCAAGAGTTTGAAAGGGTTTGTGAAGAATAGAAAGTGATATTAATCCCTAATAGGATTTCTATCAAACCGTTTTCCAGAAGTAGTCATCAATAGTTAGACCCCCGTCTCTATTGATTACACTAATCCTATCAATTGGTATTAGAGCCCTGTTTTCTATTCTCAAGCATCTGGAACCTGGATCATGTCTATCATCAACGATATCCCTCTACTTTCAAAGGAAAACTTCAACTATTGGATGATGAGGATGCAAGCTCACTTGGCTGCTCTTGATTGCGATATGTGAAGTGTCATCACTAATTGTCCCATAAAGATTGCGAAGCCAAGATGTGAGTGGACAACGGAAGATAAGGTGACAAAGAATTTGGACAACGTTGCCAAAAATATCCTATACCAATCAATCAACATGAATGTATTTTATGAGATCAAGTCCTGCTCTTCTGCTAAAAATATTTGGGAGAAGCTGATTCAGATCTATGGCCGTAACGTTCAACCTAAGAAGAACCAAAAAGATCAGAAGGTTCTTATATGTGCTGAAAATAAGTCCAAATGGGCTGATAACAACTCAGAGGACTCATCTGGTGAAAGTGATACAAAAGTCGTCACATGCTTGATAGTAGATGATCAATCCAAGGTGAATGATCTTCCTCCACAAGAGTTTACCAACGATGAGTTAACTGTTGCACTCAATGACATGGCAATTGAGTACAAGAAGTTATAAGACACTTTTAATGAAATGAAAGCGAAATATGAGACCAATATCTCTTCTTCATCTCAAATTTCTGAACCAAATGTTTCTGAAAATAAAGTGGTTGAGCTCTCATCTGAGAATGAGACGCTCAAAGAAAAGATACAAACTCTATCTTCTGAAAACAATCGGTTAAACTATATTGTTAGTTAATGGACAAGGTCTGGAGAAGCTGTCAAATATCAGATCAGTCTGTTGAAACCCGCTAGATTCAAATCCGGTTTAGGATTTGATAGCAATGACCCAGACCAATCCTGTAAAAAGTTAAACTCAACAACTGACAAGCTTAAGCCAATAAGTTTTGTCAAAGGGAGTTTAACTGATACTGAAACTGATCCACTCCATGAGGAGATAACTTTAAAGGATGAAATAACCTATATTTCGCCGATTGTTAGCTGACTGAAAATTAAGTTAGAAGCAGCCAGTAAGTCTGGCAAACTAAAACCTGACAAGAAGTTAAGGAGTTTTAAAAGAAAATCATCCTCTAAAGTTAAGGGACTAGTGGCTAGTAAAAAGACGTCTACTAAGTCTAAATCATACGCATTAATCACAACACAAAATGGGAAATCCATTAAAATAACTCAAATATGGATCCTTAAGGGGCTGATTGACCGAGGACCCAAGTGAATGTGGGTACCAAACGATTGTAAATATTGGTTTGTGTAGGTACATTTGAGTAATTTCCTGGAGGATTATGTTTAGTATCTGGACATCGGTTGTTTCAGACACATGAAAGGAAATAGATGGCTTCTAACTGATATAACAGATTACTCAGGTCCTAAGATCACCTTTGGTGATAACAAGAAGGGTAAGACCATGGGTAAGGGTAAGATTATCCATGGTAATATAACCATTAACGATGTTTTACTTGTTGACAATCTGTGTTACAACCTAATTAACATTAGTCAATTATGTGATAATGGTTTGTCGGTTGATTTTCAAACTCATACATGCCTAGTTAAGGATCAGTAGACTTTGTTGACCAGAAGCTAGGTAGGAAACTCAAATAAAATGAACTAGCAAAATAAGACATCTGACCCTATGTGCATGATAGCCAAAAATGACCAGAAATGGTTATGGCATAAAAGATTAAACCATCTAAACTTTAAAACAATCAACAACATTTGTTTACATAATTTAGTGTTCGGTTTACCTAAATTACAGTTTTCTAAGGACAAGATTTGTCCTTCTTGCCAGTTAGGCAAATAGGGAAAATCATCGTTCAAAAGTAAAGGGAAATATCAATCCAGTCGTTGCTTAGACCTTTTACATATGAATTTGTTTGGTCCAATTCCTGTAAAAAGCTTAGGAGGAATGAGATTTACCCTAGTAGTTATTGATGACTTTTCACGATTACATGGGTAGCATTTTTGCAATCTAAGGATAAAACTGCTGAAAATTTGATTAAAATTCTTAAAAGAATTCAAAACCAAATATCTTTAAGTATTGTTTCTATTAGAAGTGATCGGGGAACCGAGTTCACCAACAAACGCCTAACTTCTTATCTCGAAGAGTCTGGTATTAGACACGAGCTGTCTAGTGCTAAAACCCCACAACAAAATGGTATTGCTGAGGGAAAAGTGAGGACACTAAAAGAAGCAGCAAAATCTATGCTTGCTGAATCGGATGTTCCTCAGAAGATTTGAGCAGAAGCCATAAACACAGAATGTTATACACAAAATCAGTCGATAATCAACAAATGTTTTGAAAAAACACCCTATGAACTGTTTTACGGGAGAATCCCTATAGTGTCTTACTTCAAAGTATTTGGGTGTAAATGTTTTATTCATAATAACGGAAATGATTATTTAACTGCTTTTGATGCTAAAGAAGATGTTGGAATCATGTTGGGTTATTCCTCAGTAAGTAAGGCTTATAGAGTATACAACAATATAACACAAACTGTTGAGGAATCCCTACATGTTGTTTGTGATGAGTCTGTTGAAGTAATCCCATTGATCCCATCGACCTTCTTAATAGATTAGAAGCGACAAGTCTTGAGTCTGTGTGTGATGATAAAGCTCTAGCTAAACGGATTCCATTGTCTTATCCTGTGGTTGATCTGGTTAAGAACCAACTAGACGTTAAAACTCCTGTTCAAAAAGATGTTGAGATTTCGGACGTCGCGGAGCCATCTGGTCAGATGACTAATCCTTTAGGACCCAACTTCGGATGGAACAAGAATCATCCACCAGAATTGATAATCGGTAATCCTAACTCTCCTCGTAGGACAAGACATCAATTAATGGATGAAATGGCCAAATCCGCATTTAATTCTCAAATTGAATTCAAGAAAATTGGTGAAGTAGTGCTTGATCCAGACTGGATCAACGCTATCTAGGAGGAGTTAAACTAATTTGTGAGAAATAAAGTGTGGCATCTAACTCCAAGACCGACTGATCAATCGGTCATTGGAACTAGATGGGTCTTAAGAAACAAGCTTAGTGAAGATGACTTAGTTATAACAAACAAAGCACGGTTAGTTGCTCAAGGATACAGACAGGAGGAAGACATTGACTTTGATGAGTCATTTGCACATGTAGCTGGACTTGAGGCAATCAGAATCTTCCTAGCTTATGCATCATTTAAGAATTTTAAAGTTTTTCAAATGGATTTGAAAAGCGCATTTTTAAATGGTAAACTAAATGAAGATGTTTATGTTGAACTTATATCATACTTTACCAAATCATGTCAAATTAAACTCGACAAAGCTTTATATGGATTGAAACAAGCTCCAAGAGCTTAGTATGATACTTTGACTAAGTTTTTGTTTGATCATGATTTCATTATTGGAACTGTTGATAAAATATTGTTTAAATTCGTTAAAGATTCTCATATTCTACTTGTTCAAGTATATGTTGATGAAATAATATTTGGGTCAACTAACCCAAATTGTGTGAGAAATTTGCTAAGTTGATGCAGGATATGTTTGAGATGAGCATGATGGGAGAATTAACTTTCTTCTTCGGCCTTCAAGTCCGTCAGCTAAAGAAAGAAACGTTCATAAATAAAGCAAAATACACCAAAGAGCTGCTGAAAAAGTTCGGGATGGAGAACTACTCTGTTACAGCTACTCCAATGAGCTCCTCCAGCAAACTAGACAAAGATGATGACGGCCAGGGTGTAGACATCACTGCCTACAGAGGTCTCATCGGATCTTTGCTCTATCTCACTTCCAGTAGGCCAGACATTCAATTTATTGTTGGTGTCTGTGGAAGATTACAGGCTAATCCCAAACTCTCTCATTTTACTGCTACTAAACGTATTTTGAAATACTTGAAGGGAACTCAAAATGTGGGACTGTGGTATTCGTAGGATTCAAGTTTTAATTTAACAAGTTTCTCAGTTGTAGACTATGCAGGGTGCAAAATAGATAGGAAAAACACGAGTGGAACTTGTCAGTTCCTTGGAGATGGTTTAATCTCATGGTTCAGCAAGAAGAAGACGTCGGTTGCCATGTCTACAACTGAAGTAGAGTACCTTGCTGCAGGGAGTTATTGTTCTCAGCTCTTGTGGGTTCAACAACAGCTAAGGGACTATAGGATTGAGGCATAAGAATCTCCAATTTTTTACGACAACACAAGTGCAATTGCCATCACCTACAATCCAGTTCTGCATTCTCGGACAAAGCACATCGAAATCAGACATCATTTAATCCGAGAGCATGTTAGTCAAAAGAATATTTGCCTTGAATATGTTCCAACAAATCAACAAACGACATACATCTTCACGGAGCCACTACCCGAGACTAAGTCTTCTCACTTTAGAAATATCTTAGGACTTGTTGATCTTGACTGATTTTCTTTTATGCACATATTGAGGGGGGAAATGTTGTTCAAATGTAATTGGATAGACAAGTAGATAGAGATCTCAATACGTCCAATAGATTAGTAGTCTAAGAAGCATATCTACTTAGACGCAAGTTTGTTTAAGCAGTCTATACCTCCGTTTGGATGAAGTTCTTGATTAATAACCTGCGCGGTTAGACGTCGACGATAAACGTTTAGACGTTTATAAGACAAGAGCAATTGGATGCTCATGTCTAACCAAACACACGTATAACACGTGGTGTATATGCATAATTAGACGTTCAAAGTCTAATAGACTTTTGACTGTCTATAAGACAAGCGTGATTAGATGTTGATGTTTAATAGACGCATATCCAAATTATAGGCAAAAAATGTGGAAAGTAAATTAGACGTCTAACAACTTATGTAATTAGTTTGTTCATCTTCTGGCTATTGGGACAGCTGTCCACTGCCACCGTATCTGTCTACGTACTTTTCCCGTCAAAATTAAAACAGTCACCTCTTAAATAGATTAAAGAGATTTATCTATCAATGTTCAAAGAGTGACTAAAATGTTTGATGACCTTTCAATACATGTCTAACATTAATAGCTTATCTCATGATTAATATTAAACGCTAGTTGCCTCAACTGATGTGTCTCTTGGGAATAGATGTCTTAGGCTTTTGACGGTTCATATAATCATTACATAAATAGTCGTACGTCAGCATTTCTCTATTTAAGAAATAGTAATAATAAAAGGTTTGAGTATCTCCCTCTTGAATCTTCGACTATCTCTCTAAGAGTTCTTCGTTTGTCTCTTCATATTCTTCAAGAAATCTTCACCTTCTCTTTTTGAAATGGGTTCTCTTGCACCTACTACACTTCAAATCGACTTCTACTCTGTTTCCATGATGGAAATCCATGGGATAGTAGCTATGTTCGATTCACTCAAAGCATCAAGTCTCGAGAAATTCCTCCAAGCCCCCGTTGTCATTCATGAACCTAAGGTTCGTGAACTTTTCAAATTTGTTGGGCTATACGAAGGCGTGCTCGTCACAACCAAAATATTTGATGATATTGCTGCCTTCACTGAAGTGTCATTCGCTCGTTTCTTTAACCTTCCATCCGAGGGACCGTATGAGTTCCCTACATCTTCGAAGGAAGTCCTAACTGAAATGGGACTTGTCTTCTCTAATACTTTTCTTGATGGGACTCTAGTTCCTGTCAATAACTCTAGACTACGGTCCTCTCTGAAAGTTGAGTTTTTTTTTACTCAACGACATCATTTCCCAATCCCTTCTGGCCAAGGGATGTTCTAACCATTACTCGAAGATGGTCTTCGAGATGATGATTGCTATCACCAAGGGGACAACAATCAACTGGTCGAGGGTCATCTTCCGCAATTTGATGGGGATGTTTAAAAGGAGATCTCTTGGATATGCTACTCCGCTCAGCATGTTTCTTCCTTCTGTCATTACTAGTGTCTCGGGATTTGAGATTCTCATCAAATCATCAAGGGTCTTGAACTATCAAAAGGTTCTTGATTACATTGTCCAAGATAGGAGGCTCAAGCAAAAGAGAAGAAATTGGGAGACGCTTCTGGCCAAAAGAGATCAGTAGGAATCCATCTCTCCCAATGATGTTTAAAAGGGGGAAAAGGGAAAATATTGGACTTAGATTTAGGGGGAAAGAAAATCTTTTGCTGTTTTTGAAAATCTTTCGATTATTGATCATGTTATGTGTCTTTTGAAAATATCCATATATGATCTTTTGTTATTAACTGCGTGATGATTATCGAATTTGCATATACATTTCTAATCTTTTATTTAAGTTTTAACATCATCAAAAAGGGAGAAATTTTTGGGTCAAATTATTTTAACTAATGTTATTTTGATGATGTATCAGTAAAACTTAAATTAAGAATGAATCTAAGTCGTCTAATTGTTTTTGTTCAGGTGCATCAAAAATATGCTAAATTAGACGTGAACTGAAACAGGCTAATTAGACGTAGTTAGACGTGCAGTCTAACAGATACGTAGTTAGACGTGCAGTCTAAAAGATACGTAGTTAGACATTGTTAGACGTGCAATCTAACAGATACATAGTTAGACGTGCAGTCTAACAGATACGTAGTTAATCGTGCAGTCTAATAGATACGTAGTTAAACGTGCAGTCTAACAGATACGTAGTTAGACGTGCAGTCTAATAGATACGTAGTTAGACGTGCAGTCTAACAGATGCATAGTTAGACGTGCAGTCTAACAGATGCGTAGTTAGACGTGCAGTCTAACAGATGCCTAGTTAGACGAACAGTCTAATAGATGCGTAGTTAGACGTGAAGTCTAACAGACGTAGTTAGACGTGCAGTCTAACAGATATGTAGTTAGACGTGCAGTCTAACAGATACATAGTTAGACGTGCAGTCTTTCTCCATTAGACGTGTTAGTCTAATGAGATACAAGGTTAGACGTTGGCGTCTAACTCCTTCAGACAAGTTTGAAGTGATGTATAGTTAGACGTTGCAGTCTAACTCCATTAGACTTGGTGTTCTAATGGATCTTGCTATTAGACGTTGACGTCTAACTCTCATTAGACTTGGTAGTCTAATGGAGCACGTCTAATGCCTCGCTTCAGTAGCTGTTTGAAGTTAGTATACATCTTCCTACGATCAACTAGTTGTTCGCTACTCCTGCTCCACTTTGGTACGGCCACGATCTTGGTGCACAAAGTCTGTTGTACTCTTGTACTATGGAGGCTTTCCAATGGGTGTTTGTCATATGTCCATCCAGAAGATGTAACCATTGGTGCCTTTCTTCTATATATTTATGCCAAAAGACAACAGATGAACTGCCTGACTTACTGTCTCATGAATTGATGATTACTTGCTCACCCACTTGTTGATTTGTATATCATCTTCAAGTTCAAGAGAGAGAATCAAAATCTGTCTAGCTGAGAAATACTCTTAATCATATTGTAAGTTGAACAGAGTCTGTTCTGTTCAACAGTTAGCTAGCCAGTAAACTGTATTTGATTCAAAGAAGTATAGTGAATCCTTCCGGTTGATGGAAGAGGGGTGACGTAGGAGGGTTTTGCTCCGAACATCCATAAACAACTTGTTGTGTCATTTACATTCTATCTTTCCCTCTCTCATTGGTTCATAGCTTCAAATCTAAGCAAATAGGTCCGCACTTAAATCGGTTCAAGAGTTTGCAAGGGTTTGTGAAGAATAGAAAATGATATTAGTCCCTAACAGAATTTCTATCAAACCGTTTTGTAGAAATAGTCATCAATAGTTAGACCCTCATCTCTATTGATTACACCGATCCTATCACATACTCTTCTGAAAAAATCATCAATAAAAGTAACAAAATAATGTCTACCTCCAAGAGAAGGGGTCTTGGCAGGTCCCCAGACATCTGAGTGCACATAATCCAAATTACCCTTAGTGTTATGGATAGCAGTGCCAAATTTTACTCGCCTTTGTTTTCCTAGAATACAATGTTCACAAAATCTAATTTACAAACTTTTGTACCTTTCAACAATCCTTGCTTGACAAGAGTTTGCATAGATTTCTCACCAGCATGTTCCAATCGCATATGCCATAGCTTTGTTGCCTCTAATTTGTTACTACTCCCGGAAGTTGATATAGTTGTTGTGCCATTAACTGTACTACCTTGATATTAATACAAATTATTACTTTTCCTGATAGTTTTAAACATCACTAGCGCTCCAGAGATTACCCTAAGAACTCCATTTTCCAATTTCACAATTAGGCATTTTGACTCTAAGGCCTCCAAAGAAATGAGATTATTTTTCATATTCGGTATGTACCGAACATGTCTGATAATTCTGGTGGATCCGTCATCATTTCTCAGCTTTATTGAACCTATCCATTTTATTTTACATGTACTAACATCTCCCATTTAACAACTCCACCATCTAGCTCCTTAAAGTCAAAGAACCACTTTCAAACTGGTGTCATATGATAAGTGTAGGTTGAGTCCAATATTCACGCCTCAGAATGTGATGTTGTGTGTGACATCGATAAAGAGTATTCTGAATCTGCATCACCTTTATTTTCTACAACATTTACATCTTTAGAATCTTTCTCTTTCTTCTTCAATTTTGGGCATTTAATTTTCTAATGTCCTTTCTCACGACAGAAAGTACATTCATCTTTGCCAACTCTACTTTCAAATCCTCCTCCTTTCCCTTTTGATTTGCTTTGCTGACGGCCCCTGACCATCAATGCTTCATCTGCGGTACTAATTTTGTTTTTCCTTTTGTTTTGCTTTCTCAATTCATGACTATATAAAACAGAACTAACAACATCAATAGAAACATTTCCCTTTCCATGAATTAACATTCTTTCTAAGTGTTCAAATTTATCAGGAAGGGATGATAGCAACATCAAAGCAAGATCTTCATCCTCAAACATAACATCAAGGTTTAACAGATTTGCTACTAATTCATTAAACTTAGTGATATGTTCATTTATAATAGTACCTGATTGGTAATCAAACCAGAACAACCGCTTCTTCTTAAGGAGCTTATTCTAACCACTCTTCTTAAGAAATTTGTCCTCCAATGCTTGCCACAGTTTCTGTGCAGAAGTTTCATTATTCACGGCATACTTCTGCTCTCTAGACAGGCACGATCGAATTGTTCCGCACGCCAACCGATTCATGATACTCCATTCTTTTTCTTCTATACCTTCTGATTTTTCGACCTCAATAGCAACATCTAGACCCTGCTGAAAAAGACAATCTAAAACCTCACATTTCCACATGCCGAAACACCCAGTTCCATCAATGATTTCCACCGCAAACTTCAAATTCGACATCGGTGTCCTCATTCAGGATGACGAAGGAATTGACTCCCCTTTTGAAGACTCCACCATGCCAAGGACGAACCTTCGACTTTGATACCACTTGTTGTGAAAAAACCCTAATAGAAACACAAAAGAAGAAAACAAATGAAAGAACAAACTAACAGAATTTGATAACGGAGTTCGGCCAAAATGTTGTATACGTCTCCGAGCACTAAGGCTATCAATTAATAAAAAGAAGTGATACAAATATTGGGTGCAATAAACCAAAGAGGGGAGAGTTTATTTTATACACTAAGAAACTTCTCCAACTCCCATCATTTTCCGATATGGGATTTATTCTAATTGTGAATATAGTTTCTTTTATATACTAAGAAACTTCTTTCACTCCCATCATCTTCCGATGTGAGATTCTAATTGTGCCGAAAATAACACCAGGGACAATGGATATAGGTTTAACAAAAGAACTCTTTGAAATTCAAATATCACCAATTGCATGAGGTCTATCATTTGAACCATTTGATACCAACAACCATCCTACCTCCATAACTGAGTGAAAAGGGAGTAAGGAACATAGGAAAGACTAAAAGGAAACAAGAAAAAAAAGATAAGCCATTCCATGCAATGGTTATAATTTCAATTAAAAAGTTAGAAATGTTTTTTATCACAATAATAAATGCCCAAAAAGTGAAATATCACTC
Organism: Impatiens glandulifera; assembly: GCF_907164915.1. Classification (NCBI taxonomy): domain Eukaryota; kingdom Viridiplantae; phylum Streptophyta; class Magnoliopsida; order Ericales; family Balsaminaceae; genus Impatiens; species Impatiens glandulifera. The sequence goes on along the minus strand of NC_061862.1, from coordinate 76,502,439 downwards.
CACTACAGTTGCTTCCTTGAAACATAAATATACCATAAAGAGTGCTATTCTTGTGATCGATTTTAAAAAAAAAACATATGAAAATTTTAGGATGCTCATTAAAAAATTTATTTTAAAAACATGAGGGGAATTAACTTGAAAATTTGAAAATTTTAAGTTTAAAAAAGAGGTTTTGTAGACAACTCAATATCTTATCTTTCCGTTAAATCTGGAAGAGATTGAGAGTTTTTTTTAATGGAAAGTATGTCATAGGCCTAATTTAACTTTTTTTCAATATTAATTAATCCTCACGACTAGAGAGTCGTCACATAATTTTAAAAATTAGGAAATTAAGAGAGTGAGTTCGGCGTTTGGTTACGTGTGGGAAAGAAATTTTTAGGCGATATGTCCCACAACGCCCCTAAGGTCTCTACTAGTTATTTTGACATTTCTTTTTAAATTCCTTACGCTTTACAATTTAGATTATTCCATTTAACATTTAAAGATTGACATTAGATAAAAAAAAAACAAAGACAAAAATTGAAAACAAGTATAAATATTTCACACATATAGTTATCCTAAAACCAAAGCTAAGCAAATTATTAATCAAAGTTTTAATTGGCCTAAGTGTAGATTGATTTTTAGGAACTTTAGTGAATTATTTAAAGTTTCTAAAATTTTATTATTTTGGGGGTTTTTATAAAAAAAAATTGTAGTTCGAAAAAAAAAGTCCTAAGTCTAAGTTAAGGCTATGTTCAATTTTAGTTAGGGTTTGATTTTAAAATATATCCTAACCTAGGATCAATCAAGCCACAAACTCTTAACTAAGAAAATAAAAAAGTCAAATAAACAAACACTAAGACTAAAGTAAACAAAAAATAAAATAATAAAAAAACATTCAGCTCGGTCCTCCGTCCTCGGTCCTCGGGCTTCTAGTGCTTGGTCTTCTGGTGCTCGGTCCTCATTCCTCGGTCCTGGGTCCTGGATCCTCGGTCCTGGGTCAACTTTAGGTGTAGGAGGTCCTAAGTGTCGCTAAAGTTGTCAGATTGCTTTTTTTATTAACATGGCCCTAATCTAACTTACTTATTGTGATCAAGATTATCCCGAATTGTATAAAATCTTCCGGAATAGTTAGTAACACACATATAAACAATACTATGAATTAAAAACACACAATCAAAACATACTCAAAACCCAAAATTAAAAAAAACAAGGCATAATCATTTCATGCACAAATATGTGGTTGAATATGTCTCGTTCTTGGGTGTTCTTCGGTCTAGTGACCTTTTTAATTTTATTTTTGAAATTCTACTCGAGCTAAATTAATTTATATTATAAATAAAGAAAAATTGTTGGAAAAAATTTTCAGTTTTAATTATTTTCACAGTACATGACCGATAGGGTTTAAACAAATACTAACACTAAGTTTTTGGGTTCGAGCCCGTCCGATGGCAAGTTCTACGTTTGGTTAAATGGTTAAGTGTGTTTGTGTGCTACATACTTAATATGGTGTCCCATTTAAAGTGTTATTAGCCAGTTGGTTAAAGGGTTGTACTTAATTTGAGATCGAGTCAATATTAATGTCTTATTTCAAAGAGAAAAAAAAGCTCTGGAGATTTTTAAGGAAGTGCGATCGGCACTGGCGACACATCACGCCACGATCGGCACAGTGGTACAATAGGCACATACGACATGATCGTCACAGGTGATACGATATTATCTTGAGTCGAAAGTCATCAAATCGGCACCGAAATCACCATTTATCAAAGGAAGTGCGATCGGCACGGACGATGCGATTGGCACAGGTGGCACAAACCGATCTACACGGACGACACAATATTGTATTGCGTCATAAGTTTTCTGCAATTACTCTGTTATTTTTCTTTGTTTCTACCATCATGGGGAAGTGAAAGAACAAAAGTAATAAATATAAAGAAGTTAGAGATTTTATGTTGGAAGGAATCAAGGAAGCAACCGTCAAAAAAATTGAAAGAATTGCTAAAGAAGTTATCAAATAACAACAGGATACCAACACAAGTAAGTAATCTGCTCCAACTACTACTGGGAAAATTCCTGTTGAAAATGATGCAGGAAAACAGGGGGATAATTAAGGAGTTTGGAAGATACGCTATAATAAAAGAGTTAATCTATTTGGGATCAAAATCAGTATGGAGAAAGTACAACAAATTACAATTCAACTCTGTTAGGTCAAATTATTTTGACAATGTGTTGAAATAGATTGACTGTTGGGATTTTGATGATGAAGTGATTTATGCGTTTTGATGTAGGTGTATCGAAATCAGATTTCATAAGACTTGGTTCTAATGAGGTTCATTACACCGATTTGGTATTAGATGCATGGAATTAGACATGCAGTCTAATGAATTCGGAATTAGACGTGCAGTCTAACTCGTGGAGTTAGACGTGCAGTCTAATGAATTCGGAATTAGACGTGCAGTCTAACTCGTGGAGTTAGACGTGCAGTCTAATGAATTCGGAATTAGACGTGCAGTCTAACTCGTGGAGTTAGACGTGTAGTCTAATGAATTCGGAATTAGACGTGCAGTCTAACTCGTGGAGTTAGACGTGCAGTCTAATGAATTCAGAATTAGACGTGCAATCTAATGTAACTCAAAATTAGACGTGTCGTCTAAATCAGCGAAGTTAGACGTGCAGTCTAATATATTCGGAATTAGACGTGCAAGTCTAATAGATTGTGAAAGTTAGACGTGGAGTCTAACTCCTTCAGATAAGTCTGAAGTAGAACCGTAATTAGACGTGCAGTTTTAACTCGTGGAGTTAAACGTGCAGTCTGATAGAAAGAGAAAGTTAGACGTATAGTTTAACTCCTTCATATTAGTCTGAAATAGAACCGGAATTAGACGTGCAGTCTAACTCGTGGAGTTAGACGTGCAGTCTAATGGTTTATGAAAGTTAGACGTGTAGTCTAACTCCTTTAGATTAGTCTAAAGTGATTGTAATTATACGTAAGTCTAATCCCATTAAACCAGGTGGTCTAATGGATTCTGCTCTTAGACGGGGATGTTTGATTTCATTAAACAATGTCGTCTAACTGAAATACGTCTAATGCTATGCTTAAGCAGTTTGCTTGAAGCTAGCACCCGCCTACCCATGTGCTATAGCTGTACGCCACTCCTACTCCACTTTCTAGTGAAGATTAGTACGATAGCTAGACACAACCAACCAACGAATTCCACGTAAGAGAATATCCTTCACACTATTTGTTTTGCCGGTACATCCCTGAAGGATATTCGGCGCACTACCAGTTGGTGTACGGCCACGATTCTTGTGCTCAGAACCTGCTGTGTACTATGGAGGCGTTCCAATAGAAGAGTGTCACGTTTCATTCTAAAGATTCGATCGTTGGTACCTGTGCATATTTAAAGATTCTAAAGGACAACGGATATGATGCTGGACAAAATTATAGAGAGAGAAATCAGTCAATCATCTTGCTGAAATTACTAAGAAATCAATCCATTGAATATTCAAGCCGTAAGCTGCTTTCCTAATTGTACTGTGTGTGAATCAAGAGAGAGCTAGAATAAAAAACACCTTTAGCTGAGTGATATTTTTCATCTTGTAAGTTGAACAGGGCGTGTTCTGTTCAACAGTGAGCTAAGTGTGTGCAAACTGTATTTGATTCGAATCATATTATAGTGAATCCTTCTGGTGGTTGGAAGAAGGGGTGACGTATGAGAGTTTGCTCCGAATATCCATAAACAAACTGATATGTCTTTTCATTTGTCATCTTCATCTTGAGCTTCAAACCTAAGTAAACAATTCCGCCTTGATTCTGTTTCAAGTGTTTACAAGGGTTTACGTAGAATAGAAAGCGAATTAAATCCCTAACAAGATTTCTTTCCAACCGTTTTTCATAAGTTTTCATCAATCGCCAGACCCCCGTCTCTATTGATAAAGCCGATCCTATCAATTGGTATCAGAGCCAAGTTTCTATTCTCAAGCTTTTCCTGAAAAATGTCGACCATAACCAAAGATGTCAGTGCTACAGCCATTCCAACCTTCTCTCGAGAAAACTATATTGTATGGACGAAAAGAGTTCATGCTCATCTTTCTTCTCTTCATGACGAAATGTGGAGTGTCGTCACAGAAGGTCCTATCAAGATCGATATGGAGAAAGCTGACTGGACCACTGAAGAAAAGAGGCAGAACAACCTCAACAACATGGCTCTTGATGTTCTGTACAGATCTCTCGATGATAGCATGTTCAACTACATTATTGAATGCGATACTGCTAAAGAGGTCTAGGACAGACTCACCCAACTGTGTGAGGGAAACGAAAAAACCAAGGAAAACAAGATTATGGTTGCCACTCAACAGTTTGATAGTTTCAAGATGCGTCCTGATGAAACAATGAACGATTTCGACACCAGATTCAGCAAGATTGTCTCCTCCCTATCCATTATAGACAAGACCTATAGCAACCGGGAGCTTTCTATTAAGGTCATGCGTGCTCTTCCAAGGGAATGTGACATAAAGACGATGGCAATGAGAGAATCCAAAGATCTTAATAAGATCTCTCTCTCTTTGGTCTCTTTGTTGATCTCAAGGCCTATGAGTTCAAGCTGAACTGTAGGATGGAAGAAGATTAATTCACATCCATTATCATTGCCAAGGCGCTGGTGACTGCTAAAGAGCCACCAACCGCTCCGGATGTGAAGATGGTGGCTCAGCAGCTGAGCAGCGACGCCATGTCTCTCTTTGTGAAGAAATTTGGTGACTTCATGAAGAAGAGCAACTCTAACTCAAACTCTTCAAATTCTAATGACAATAAGAAATCTAAAGCTAACGTTATGTGTTTTAACTATGGTATTAAAGGTTATTATGCATCGGAATAACGAAAGCCAAAACGTGAAGATGCAAAGGATGATGGAAAAGAACTGAAGGCTCTTATGGAAGGTGACGGGAAGAACCAACGAAACAACCATGATTCCTATTTCTCATCCAGTGAAAGTGATGAAGAAGAATTGGTTGCTTCATGGCAAGAGAAGATGAAGAAAAGACTCAAGAGACTGAGGTATTTGACTTCTCTTCCGAAAGGTTTTCAAGGGAACAACTGGTAGTTGCACTAGATGACATGGTCATCGAGTACAGAAAGCTAACAGAATCCCTAAATGAAACTAAATCTTCATCAGATGTACATAAACCGATTTTATTTCAAAATGAAGAGTCAAATGTTTTCAAAAAGAAGGTTGTAGAGATCTCATCTGAGAATGAGATGCTTAGAGAACAAATTCAAACCCTTTCATCTGAAAACAATAGGTTAAATTATGTTGTCTGTGCATGGACAAGGTCTGGAGATGCTATCAAATATCAGATCAACAAGTTAAAACCTGCTGGATCTAGATTTGGATTGGGATTTTATGGCAATGACCCTAACCTGTTCTGCAAAAAGTCAAACTCAGCAACTGACAAGCTTAAGCCAATAAGTTTTGTCAAAGGAAGTATGACTAACATTGAATCTGATCATATTCAGGAAGAAGTAGCTTTCAAAAATGAAATAATCTATGTTCCGTCGACTGTTAGTTGGCTTAAGAATAAGTTAGAAGCAGTCAGCAAGTCTGGCAATCTAAAACTTAACTCAAAGTCAAGGAGTTTTAAAAGAAAGTCTTCTTCAAAAGCTAAGGGATCAGTGGCTAGAAGGAAGTCATCTGCTAATTCAAAATCTTATGCATTAATCACAACACAAAATGGGAAATTCATCAGAATAACTCAAATATGAATTCCTAAGGGACTAATTGATCGAGGACCCAATTAAATATGGGTACCAAAGTATGTAAATAGTTTCTTTTGTAGGTGATGCAGAAGGATTGCAGGAAGGAAGCAGGAAGAATACTCTTTTGAGTATACATCCTAGAAGATCAACATTGGCCTTTACCATTCCAGTAGATTAAATGTTTTTATTTGTTAAAAATATTTTTGGTCTTTGGACCACAAAAACTATTTCTTATGCTTTTATGTCCCTATACAAAATGAGAAGGAAAATTAATCTGAAAGTAAAAATACACTCTAGACGAATGACCTTAATCGATCTATTAGACAAGGGTGTCTAAAAGAAACGGTTTGTACTTAGACGTATTTTTGCTCACAATCTATACATCTAAGTCTATATGTTGCGATTTAAAACCTACGCGGTTAGACGTACACGTCTAATAGACGTTAGACGTTTTTACTTCATGAGCAAGAGGATGCGCTCGTCTAACCAAACACACGTCTAACATGTGGTGTTCATGCGTAATTAGACGTACACGTCTAAAAGACATTAGACGTATTCTTTACAACACGGAATTAGACGTATGCGTCTAATGGACCCATCCGTCTAATAGACGTTTACTTGTATGGATTTGTGCAGTAAGAAAAACGTCTAACTACGTGCCGATTAGACTGATCAAGGACAACTGTCCACGTGAGTATGGGTGGCCAAAAAATCTGATTCGAAAGATCCGATTCGTTGATCTGGCCGATCCGATCTAAAAAAATTCGTATCTGATGGATCGGATTCGGATATCGATCCGATCCGATATTTTTACCGGATTTCCGGATCGGATACGGATTGGGCAAAAAATATTTCGGATATCCGAAGCCGATCCGGTCATTTTTAAGATTTATTAAATAAACAAACCCAAACAAAAATATAATTAAATAAATACAAACCTAACCAAAAATCTCTCTCTTCCTATATTTTCCTTCATGTTTCTTTTTACAAACCCAAATAAAAATATTATTAAACAATTACAAACTAAACAAAAATCTATCTCTTCCTTTCTTTTCTTTACAAACCCAAACAAAAATACAAAATTTCTCTTTCTTATGTTTTCTCCCATTTTCCTTTACAAACCCAAACAAAAATATGTCTCTTTCATTTGTTTTTCTTCCTATTTCCCTTTAGATATGTTCTCAAATCGTCATTATTCATAATTGAAATCCTTAATAGAACAATTTCAATTTTCTAGCATATGAAAAAAAATCGGATCAGCGAGTATTCGGATGGCCGATCCGATCCGATCCGGTATTTTTGGATCGGATAGTGGTCGGATACCGAATCGGATACGGATCGCATTTTTTGAAAAAAATAAAAGCGGATATCTGATCCGAAATACCGGATTGTATCCGATCCGTAGGTTTGGCCACCCCTACACGTGAGGAGATATCTGATTTTCCCGCTCAAATATTAAAACAGTCATCTCATAACAACATGAAGACACGTGTCTTTCAAGTTAAGAGAGAATGACTGATATACTCTCATTTTATTGATGACTCTTTGGAAAAGACGTCTAACATTAATTGATGGGCCATACCCCTAAGAAAAGTGACGGTTTTTCTGTATATCTTTTCTCTGTCTACATAAAGACATTTTTGCATGAGATTGAAAGCTTTCATCTCTCGAGAATTTTAAGAACCCTAGTTTTCTTTGCATCTCTCTCTCAAAACCTCTCTTAATCTTGTGTCTGTTCATATTTCTCTAAAACAAATGGTGAACAAGAGAATCACGTTGGGTCATTGTACATTGCAAGTGGATTTTTCATCGGTCTACACTTTCGATCATCCGGAAGTGGTGGATATGTTCAGAATCCTAGAGTATTCTGGTCTGAGAAAGTATCTTGGAGGTCCATTCATATTCTACGCAAAGGAAGTTCGGGAGTTTTTCAAATCTGCAACAATGGTAGACGACTCTATCATAGCAACCGTTAATGGAGTGGAAATATCCTTTGATGAGGCTGTATATGCGGAGTTCTTTGAACTTCCAACGGAGGGTCATACCTTCGACAGGCATCTCTCATCAGAAATAATGAAAGAAATGAAAAAGGCTCTATCTGACGATTTGCTCGACGATTCATGTAAATGGAAGCAAGAAGGTCCTCAAACCTCATTTTATTTTGCTAAATGATGTGATAGCAAAAGCGCTCCAAGGGAAGGCTGGATCCTTCAATCTCTATAGTCAAGATCGTTTTGACTATATGTGCGCCATCTCAAAGGGGATCCATGTAAACTTGGTTTCAACATTATTTTAGAATCTTAGCTTCTCCATCAACCAGGCGAACAAGAAAAGCATAACATTCGCGGCTCAACTAAGTCGATTGTTGGAGCATTTGGGGGTTTTGATGAGTGAACATGTGCAGATCAACTCTCTTAGGGTGTTCTCTGCCCTTTTTGTCGCCAACACCCTGATGAGAATGAAGAACAATATGGAATCTCTCTCAGGTGCCTCTAGTCATCAGACAGGTGGTAGGCCTGCTACTCGATCCAGATATCTGTCTGCTTCTATTATGTCAACAGGGGCGAAGAGATCAAAAACCATCAACGAATCTGAGGCTAGTTCCTCCAGTCTGAAAAGCTCTTCAAAGAAGGATTCTGAATCAGTCGATTCAAGAATCAGGCAAGGTCCATCTGTAATTGCTTCTACTCATCTGTCCTTTATGTCTTCTCCGGCGAGCATCCTGAGAAAGCCCTCGAGATCTTGTTGATAGGATCGGCTTTATCGATAGAGACGGGGGTCTAGCTAAGGATGAAGGCTTATGAAAAATAGTTTGAAAGAAATTCTGTTAGGGATTTAATTCGCTTTCTATTCTATGCAAACTTGTGTAAACACATGAAACGGATTCAAGGCAGAATTATTACTTGGGTTTGAAGCACAAGACAAAATATGAAAAGATGACAGAAAGGAAGAACGCGGTAGTTTGTTTATGGATGTTCGGAGAAACTCTCCTACGTCACCCCTTCTTCCAACCACCGGAAGGATTCACTATAATATGATTAGAATCAAATATAGTTTACACACACTTAGCTCACTATTGAACAGAACACTTTCTGTTCAATTACAAGATGAATAATATCACTCAGCTAAAGGTGTTTTGATTCTAGCTCTCTCTCTCGATTCACACACAGTACAATCAGAAAGAAGCTTCACAGAATAAGTTCAGTAAGCAAGATGATTGAGTAGTTTCTCTATCTGCAAAATCAGATTGCTTGTTCGTTCGACTTGTTAAGGCACAAGATTACTGGTAAGGTGCTTCGTCCGTTGCCCTTAGGATTTGTTAAATATTGAGCGGGAGCTAACGGTCGAATCTTCAAGAATGATACATGGCACTCTTCCATTGGAAAGCCTCCATTGTACACAACAGGTTCTGAGCACAAAGATCGTGGCCGTACATTACTGGTAGTGCGCTGAATATTCCATTAGGGATGTACCTGCAAAACAAGTAATATGAGGAAAATTCTCTTACGTGGTATTCCTTGATTGGATGCGTATAGCTGCTGTACTAATATTCGCTAGAAAGTGGAGCAGAAGTAGGGTGCAATTATAGCACGTGGGTAGGAGAAATACTAAATTCAAGCGTACTGCTTAAATTGAGCATTAGACGTATTTCAGTTAGACGGATTGTGAGAATCAGTCTAATGAAATATGTCATCTCCTTCTAATAGGAAAACGTCTATTAGACCGCCTGGTCTAATAGAATTAGACTCGCGTTTAATTACAATAACCATTAGACTGGCACGTCTAACTCCACTGAGTTAGACTGCACGTCTAATTCCGGTTCTACCTCAGACTTGTCTGAAGGAGTTAGACTCACGTCTAACTTTCATTAATTAGACCACACGTCTAATTATTCAATAATCATTAGACTGGCACGACTAATTCCGGTTCTACCTCAGACTTGTCTGAAGGAGTTAGACTCACGTCTAACTTTCATTAATTAGACCACACGTCTAATTATTCAATAACCATTAGACTGGCACGTCTAAATCCACTGAGTTAGACTGGCACGTCTAATTCCGGTTCTACCTCAGACTTGTCTGAAGGAGTTAGACTCGCATCTAATTATTCAATAACCATTAGACTGGAACGTCCAACTCCACTGAGTTAGACTGGCATGTCTAATTCTGGTTCTACCTCAGACTTGTCTGAAGGAGTTAGACTCGCGTCTAACTTTCATATTAATTAGACTACCCGTCTAATTACAAATATATTAGACTACACGTCTAACTCCGATGAGTTAGACTATACGTCTAATTCTATTAGACTTACGTCTAATTCCGTGTATTCATTAGACCATCCGTCTAATTCTTTACATCTATTAGACTACACGTCTAACTCCGATTAGTTAGACTGTACGTCTAATTGTATGCAATGAAAGTCAAAATCGGTCTAATGACCCTCATTAGATCCAAGTCTCATAACATGTTGTCTCAATACACTTGTATCAAAACTCATAAGTTATTTCATCATCAAAATATCAGTGGTTAAATTATTTCAATACTTAGTCAAAATAATTTGACCCAACACTTGTATCTCAAAAGAAAAGAAGTCTAAGGCGCCCCACGCATCTAAATCGATGAAGGTAACCTCTTCTAGACCCTTGGCCGATGTGCCCAAGTTTGATGTTCTTGTGATGGAACAAGTTGAATCTGTTTTCATTCCTGAAAAGGAATCTCCTGAAGGGCCCGTTGTTGAGTCAGCTGGTCCGAATATTGAAAATATTGACAAGATTGAGTCTCCCGTTCATCAACCTGATCAAGTAGCTGCAGGTGCTACAGAGATTGCTCAACTAGAACAAGGTGCAGTCCTTACCCTTGTAGTTGGTAATTCTGCTGAAAAGGAGTCCTCTGTTTCTATCAGAGAGTCTTCCTCGTTAAATCCCATTTCTAAGGATTTCTTAGTAACCGGGTAGGTCACTCGTGGAGATCTCCCTGCTGAACTTTGCAAAAAACTCAATCTGCGTATGAGTTGATGTGTTCCATAAGGCTGTCGTGTGGAATTGTATTTGGTGAACCAATACCTTCTCCAAAACCTATTGAGGTTTCTGGAAAATGTAAGAATATTGTAATTGCTGTTAATGAAGATGTTTTAGAGGCAACATGCATTGTTGACCTCGTGTTGGATCAAGTCAAAGCTATTGCCGCTGAAAAGATTGAAATTTATGAATCCTGGATGATGGAAAGACTGTCTGTCAAGTATGATGAAGTTTTAACAAATTAAGAAATTATTTGTGAATGGCAGAAGCGCGTAGCCAATGAAAAGAAGGCTCTCAAGTGGGCTAAAACTTCAGATGTGCCTGAAGCTCTGAAAAGAAAGGACCTGATTAAAGCTTGTTTAAGAGGAAGAGCTTTATTCCCCATTCTTGAAGCCAGAAAGGCAAATTTTAACCCCATTGAGAAAGGTTCTGAAGTGGAAGCGAAAGTTTTGAAAAGATTAGACGACATCATGGCTGATTACGTCTCGGTTGTTACTTGATACGTTCATGGCGTTAACTGTTCTAGAGCAAATATTTTTGATGATGATGAACCAATGGATATCCCTGATGATAATGATGATACAGATGAGCGAGATGCTGCTCTCCTGATAGAATTTGGGAGTCTTTCTGCTGAAGAAAGACGACTTTTGGCTCAACCCGTTTAAGAGAATCCTACCTTAGAAGAAGAAGTGATTATTCAAGAGCCTATAAAAACTCTTCTAACTCAAGAAGAAGAAGTTATTGAGGAGTCTGCTCAAGCTCCTAATGATGAAGAAGTTGTGATATCCCCTGTTGTAAGAACAGAGGAAGTCCAAGAGAAGGAGGCTGAAGTAACTCAGCCAGAAATTATCAGATCTGAGGGGGAACCGTCCAATGACAAAGATGCTGAAGAAGAGAGTTCCTCATCTAAGGAGGAACAGAATCAAAATACTAGATTTGTCAGGCCTCTCCCATTCCCTGAGATCAATGCGGCAAATGTTCATGAAAATATCAACAATCCTCTTCACAGCAAGGGAAATCTGTATGAAAGATTTCAGAGAGCTGAAAGGGAATTGGAAGAAGAAAAGCGAAATAAATATGGAAATGTGTCTGAGAAGGATCAATCGGAGCAATCCCTGTAGATTCATACCCATTTTGATCTTATTCAGAGTATGGCAGCAGAATCTCAAGAAAATTCATCTAATGAAGAATCCTCTGTTGATGGTATCAAGCTTCTAAAGTCTATGACATTTGTGCTCTCTTCTCTTCAGAAGAACGTGGTATCTATGGGATCAAATATAATAAAGGCTCTAAATACCCAGAAAGAAGAAAGAAAGGAATTTGTTGATTTTGTCAATGTTCTTAATAAATTGGACAACACTCTAAAGAAGAATACGTATGAGACTCATCTCTCAAATTTAAATTTCTCCAAATTTGAAAAGAATCTCTTCAGTCGTCAATCTGAAATGATGGACATTGAAAGGCACGTCAATGATGATCGTCATCGAGAAACTATGGAGGAACTCGGTTTGGTGAAAAACCAGATGGTAGAAATTCAAGGATGCTTGAGAAGAACAGATGATGAACGACTGGAGTTTGCTGACTTTATTGCAAGAAAATTTTGAGAAAAAGAGAATGCGAAAGCTGATGCTGAAAAAGAACAACCTCGTATCACCCAAGGTGAGCCAAGTAGAAAAGGTGACGGTGTGTCAACCGGCACCAGATCTAAACGAGCGCCGATCAACGATGAAAATCCAACGCCAACTAAAAGAGGCGGAGGTCGAAGCGGTGGTAATCGTGGAGGCCGAAGCAGTGGTGGTGGTCGTGGTAGGCAATCTGGTATTGATCAAAGAGGTCGTGCTAGTGGCGGTGATCATGGTGGGAGATCTAGTGGAAGCGGTCATGGTGGTCGCATTCTTCCTCCTTTTCAAAATCTGTTAACCGGTCAAGATATAGTCGATGAAGGGATGAGCCCAACCAATCCTCAAGTAAAAAAGGGAAGAACGATAATCTCTTTTCTCCTATCTTGTTAAGTTTCTTAAACTATATTTCTTTGACTATGTTTATGAATATTGGTTTTTGAAAATTAGTGATGAATGATGTAAGTGAACAGAAGTTTATTTATATGATGAATGTGTATTTTGTTATATATATGCAGGTTTTCAATTTCATCATCAAAAAGGGGGAAATTGTTAGGTCAAATTATTTTGACTAAGTGTTGAAATAGTTTGACTATTGGGATTTTGATGATGAAATGATTTATGCGTTTTGATGCAGGTGTATCGAAATCAGATTTCACAAGACTTGGTTCTAATGAGGTTCATTAGACCGATTTGGTATTAGATGCATGGAATTAGACGTGCAGTCTAACTCGTGGAATTAGACGTGCAGTCTAATGAATTCGGAATTAGACGTGCAGTCTAATGAATTCGGAATTAGACGTGTAGTCTAACTTGTGGAGTTAGACGTGCAATCTAATTAATTCGGAATTAGACGTGGAGTCTAATGGAACTCGAAATTAGACGTGTAGTCTAACTCAGCGGAGTTAGACGTGCAGTCTAATATATTCGGAATTAGACGTACAAGTCTAATGGATTGTGAAAGTTAGACGTGTAGTCTAACTCCTTCATACAAGTCTGAAGTAGAACCGTAATTAGATGTGCATTCTAACTCGTGGAGTTAGACATGCAGTCTAATAGAAAGAGAAAGATAGACGTGTAGTCTAACTCCTTCGGATTAGTCTGAAGTAGAACCGGAATTAGATGTGCAGTCTAACTCGTGGAGTTAGACATGCAGTCTAATGGTTTATGAAAGTTAGACATGTAGTCTAACTCCTTCAGATTAGTCTGAAGTGGTTGTAATTAGACGTAAGTCTAATCCCATTAGACTAGGTGGTCTAATGGATTCTGCTCTTAGATGGGGACATTTGATTTCATTAGACGAGGTCGTCTAACTGAAATACGTCTAATGATATGCTTAAGTAGTTTGCTTGAAGCTAGCACCCGCCTACCCACGTGCTATAGATGTATGCTACTCCTGCTCCACTTTCTAGTGAAGATCAGTACGATAGTTAGACGCAACCAACCAACGAATGCCACATAAGAGAATATCCTTCACACTATTTGTTTTGCAGGTACATCCCTGAAGGATATTCGGCGCACTACCAGTTGGTGTATGGCCACGATCCTTGTGATCAGAACCTGCTATGTACTATGGAGGTGTTCCAATGGAAGAGTGTCACGTTTCATTCTAAAGATTCGTTCGTTGGTACCTGTGCATATTTAAAGATTCTAAAGGACAACGGATATGATGTTGGACGGAATTACAAAGAGAGAAATCAGTCGATCATCTTGCTGAAATTACTGAGAAATCAATCCATCGAATATTTAAGTCGTAAGCTGCTTTCTTGATTGTACTGTGTGTGAATCAAGAGAGAGCTAGAATCAAAAACACCTTTAGCTGAGTGATATTCTTCATCTTGTAAGTTGAACAGAGCGTGTTTTGTTCAACAGTGAGCTAAGTGTGTACAAATTGTATTTGATTCAAATCATATTATAGTGAATCCTTCGGGTGGTTGGAAGAAGGGGTGACGTAGGAGAGTTAGCTCTAAACATCTATAAACAAATTGCTGTGTCTTTTCATTTCTGTCATCTTCACATTCTTCATCTTGAGCTTCAAACCTAAGTAAACAATTCTACCTTGATTCAGTTTCAAGTGTTTACAAGGGTTTGCGTAGAATAGAAAGTGAATTAAATCCCTAACAAAATTTCTTTCAAACCGTTTTTCATAATCCTTCATCAATCGCCAGACCCCCGTCTCTATTGATAAAGTCGATCGTATCAAACTTAATATTCACTATCTTCAAGACTAAAATCTGCTGAAAAAGAAGAATATGAAGAAATTGTTTAATGGTCAGTTTCTACAATAAAGGAGATGATGAATGCTCCCAAATCTAAGTCATTTACTATCAGGAGCAACTTGACATGGAAAACTAATGAAGTCTGATAGAACAACAATGCAAAAAAGTAAGAAGATCATGCATATAAAGGGAAAATCTACTTTGGCAACACACTGACAAAAGTGGAGGTATTTAATTCTCCATTTGAATTTAAATTGCTTACTGAAGTAGGGGAAAACTGTATAAAGGAATGGGAAAATGTAGTTGTGGAAAATTACATAGGAAAAACAGAGTATCCTTTCCAATTACTAAAGATGCACTATTGAAGCAATGGGAAGAAAAAGGGCTGAAAATTCTAAAAGAAGGATTTAATTTGGAGGAAATTCTAGAAAATGAGCATGCATATATAGGATCCAATTGTATGAAATTGGAAAAATGGTCTGAAGACTTGAACCTATTGAGTAAGCCAAAAGAAACTGCACAAATATGGTTCAAGATCTAGAATATACATGTGTATATTACAATTCTGAAGCACTTAGTCATTTTACAGGTTTATTGGGTAGACCATTATACATGGATCCAATTACTAAAGGAGGAGAGCACCTATCATTTGCTAGAATTAGCATTGAGGTGCATCCTATAAGCACACTACCAAAAAGTATGACCATAGTAGACAGAAAAGGAAAACATACTGTCATGAAAATCACTTATGAGTGGAGGCCAAACAAATGCTCTTTCTGCAATACAGTCTAACATGCAAGCCCAAAATGTGATTTGGCTAAGGAAGAAGATCAGAAAATTCATAAAGGCTAGAAAGTAAATATATAGGAAAATGAAACAGAGGTGCCTATTTTCAAAGAGAAAAATGTGGTTAAAGAACAAGAAAAATAAGATAAAGAAAATTATGTACAAGAAGAAAGCAGTTCGAAGAAGGAGGTGGAACCTCAACCTAATCATGTTGAAGAGATAGTTGAGGATTCTCAATCAAATCAAGTTGAAGTGGTTGCTAATAAAAATAGAGAAAAAGATACTCAGGTTAATCAAGAGAAAGGTTAATCAAGAGAAAGAAGAGAATTCATCATCAGGCATGTATATATTCAAAATTTTAATTAAAATTTCGGTTTGTTAAACTGTTTTTATTTTAAAAATGAGGAAATTCAGCTCGAATAAAATTTAATTTTAAAATGTATATTGGCCGAGAACCATAATTTAGGCTAAGTTTGATAGTTCTTAATCGAATTATATTAAATTTTCATCAATCAGAGGGTCTCTCTAAATCTTAAAGGTTCAAACCAACTTGGTTTAAACTCAATAAGCTTCAGATCACATTTAGCTTGGAACAGATTCAAGGATTACCAAAAACTAAGACATTTAAAAGATTTTTTTTACATAAAAAGGCTCTCGGTTTTAAAACAAGTCATGTATAAGTTTTCTGTTTTATTTTTATTTTTATTTTAGGTTACATTATGTACAAACAGAAAATAAAACTTAAAAGGAAATCATGCATGGAAGTAAATGTAAAGAAAAAAACAAAATTCAAAGAAAAGAGGAGTGTAAAGGGGCTTACAATGGGGTTGCTCATTTGCTTTTGGGATTAAAACAGAAATCTCTTAAGAAAAACTTATGACACAACCCTATAATGGTTGAGTTTTGGTTGTGGAAAAGATTGGGCAGGGGAACTTAAGAGTGAAAAAAGAGGGTCTTTTACAAGGTGTTAAGAGAGGGTATTTATAGACAAAACTATAAAACTCTATGGCCCAAAGGCCCACTTAACACACTTGTTGGAAAGAGATTTTCATTTTAAACATGTATAAATGTTTTAAAAAAAATGGACTAATATCCACTTGACATGTCAATAAATGTCAAGTAGTATCCAATAAGATTTAAGCTTTAATTGATAAGTGATGCAATACTTGGTCATTTTAATTTTTAATTAAAAAATAACCAAGTCTTCATGCTCCTCTGTGGTTGTGGTTGTGGTTGAATCCTTCTCCTTTGCAACTTCTTCCTTTTTTCTTGGCAACTTTCCCTTTTTTCTTGACAACTTCTTTCTTCTTTTTTTCTTTCACCACACATAATAGTATCTGCACTTTAAAAAATCACAATTCTTTTTTAAAAAATCAATAAAATAAATTTTAATTAATAAGTCTTGCCATATTTTTTTGAATTAATTATCAAAAATTAAATAAAATAATTTTTAATTAATAAAAGTCTCAAGAGTTAAAGAAAGAACTTATCACTCACATTCATTTTTTCCGAAATTTCTATGATCACAAACACTCAATCGGGTTATCTTTTGATTTTTGGTACTTTGCCTTCTATACTACTATCTCTATTCTTTAACAATTTGTATGCGATTATTTTTTCTACGTATTTGTTTGTGTATTTGAATATTATGTTCTTTCTCATTTAATCGTAATTATTTTTTATTTTGAAGGAATAATAATGTCTTTGTGGGAGAGATTTGAGAAATTGGGTGAAGGTAGCTATGTAGTTGTCTATCTAAGCCGTCCATTAGAAGGACATTGTCTCTATCCGTCTATTTTAATGGCAGTTAAATCCACGGAGTACGAAGAAAGGGATATTCTCTCTAAATTTAAAGAATGCTAGTATATTATTCGTTTATTAGGTTGAAATCGTTGAAGGTACAAATTTTTTTACAAATATCTTCTTGGAGTACGCCTCGGGCGTCACTTTACACGACCGCATTCAATCATCAAGACATCTAAATACAAAGGAATCCCAGAAATTAAAGCAAAGGAATATACATCCATAAGAGTGGATACATCCATTGTGATATAAAACCCAAAAACATATTAATGGTCGACGAGAAGGCCAAAATAGGAGACTTTGGTATGACTATTCAGCCATTCAATCTTCCGGGATGATGTTGGAGACTCCTCATTATATTGCCTCCTGACATATTAAACGATGGAGAATATGATACTTATACCGATATTTGGGCATTGGGATGCTCATTTTTTGAAATGATCACATCAACACCGCAATGGAAATGCAAAAATATGAATCAAAATCTTCTTAAACTAATAAAGCGGAGTAAAATGTCCAAGGATGCTTTCGATTTTTAGAAGAGGTGCACAATTAAAGATCCTAAGAAAAGGTGGTGCTAAAATATGCTTCTACAACATCCATTCATCGTCGGTAGGAGCGACAATCCTCCTCCTGCCCAAAATAACGCTTATGCACTCCCGTACATTGATCCTAAACTGTATTTGATTAATTAATTTGTTATTAAATTTATGTTTGTTATATGATTATTTCTTTACTTATTTTTATTTTATTTTAGGATTTATGAATTAAGCTTGTACGGAATCTTTGAACAATGTTTATAATACAAACTATAAGACTTAAAAAAATTTATTTATAATGATTTTTTACTTAATGTTCATTTACACCAGGGACAATGGATATAGGTTCAACAAAAGAACTCTTTTTGAAATTCAAATATCACCAACTGCATGAGATCTATCATTTGAACCATTTGATACCAACAACCATCCTTCCTCCATAACTGAGTGAAAAGGGAGTAAGGAACATAGGAAAGACTAAAAGGGAACAAGAAAAAAAAAGATAAGCCATTCCATGCAATGGTTATAATTTCAATTAGAAAGTTAGAAAATTTTTTTCATCACAATAATAGAAGCCCAAAAGTGAAATATCACTCCACTACAGTTGCTTCCTTGAAACATAAATATACCATAAAGAGTGCTATACTATTATGGTAAGCCTTTGATACTTGCAAAGTTAAAGATGGAAAAGATCAGACATGCTCAAATTCACCTTGATCATATCACCAAGATTGTTAGTTCGAGGCAGCATAGTATATGCACATCAGTTAAAAAGACAGCCTAAATAGACTAGAAACCAAATGAACTTATTAGTCTATGATATTCCTTCACTTTAATGTACTAACTGTTTTTGCCCACTTTAGTTCCTTTCTTATTTAAACCTACATTTTACAAAGTTGAGTGGAGGTCTAATTCACTTCAGTACAGTCCACAACAGAATTCTTTTGCTAAGAGTTCAAAACATAACTATATTGAGATATATAAGGACTAGTATCCATTTCCAAATTTTGAAAAATCATACTTGGGGAAAGAGAATCTTTTGAAGGAATCATGTGTTCAGTTTATAAGTTTTGCCAATTTGCGTCACACATTAATTAGTAAACAATGAACAAGAATTTCTCATTGGGATATTAATACTCAATACTTATTGTACAGTTCTCACTTGCCAAACAGTACAAGTAAGACAAAAATTGGTTGACACAATCTTTGAATTTAATGTAGCTGTAATGAAGTTTTTTCCTTTAAATGGAAATATCATGGTATACTTGAGTTTAGTAGTAACATACCACAGTGTGCAACTTTTGAAGTTCAGCAGCTTCTTCCATTGATCTAGCTGATAAAGTTTCCAGCTCTCTAGACTGAAAAATCAAACATTTTAGGTCTTCTTTTATCTATAAGTTGCACTAACCATAGTAAGCATACATACCTTCCTGTCAAGCACAAATGAAAGAGATTGGACATCTGCCCGCAATGAATGAACATCTGAAGCAGCTTCCTTGTACTTAATTGATTCTGCATATTCCCCATTTCTTTAGGAAAAGAAGAAACCAACGCCTTAAATTCTGAAACTACTTCTTTCCTACCTGTGTAGTAAGGATAAGTCAACTTCTGAACCATGAAAAGTGCCTGTACACAAGCAATGAATAACTTATTGATACTATATGTTTTACCATACCAGGTTCTCTTAATGCCTCTTTCAGCCTTGTCTCGATCACATTTCTTTCATCAAGTTGTTTCTGTATCTCAACTCCCAATTCCATTATTCTGGAATCAGCAACTATACAACCCTGCTGTAAAATATCCAAACATCACTTTTGACAGCTGTGTCTTTCTCATGCCACAATAGGTTATCTTTAGCAGCCTGTAGATTCAAATAAAAGATAATAGTTAGCACAAAGTATAAATTACTGTTTGGTCCTGGCCAATGTAAGATATTCCTGACATAATGACACGTCAAACTATTCTTCTTGAAACAAGTACTAGTCTAACAGTTCACTCCCTTCTTTGAACACTATAAGGTCCTTGTGGACTTGTTTTTAAGATGAAATAGAAGTAACGCATGTATTTATCCAATTTTGAAGAATGCGGAATGTCATACTCGATAGAGATAAAAATCATCCACCTAAAACAGGAAGTCAAGTGGAAGATTTCAAGCAAAGATAATGCATCCAACCAAAAATAAAGTAACAATGATCCCAGGAAAAAACAAAGTGTGGAAGTTGAAGGAATGATTATGTGTACAATTCCATTGGGTTGTACCCTTTAAATATATGATACATGTCTAGGATAACACTTGGTCTCTAGAAATATGAGATGTTTATCTGTTAGTTACAGATAAGTTTGATAATAAATATTAGTTAGTAAGGAACGGGGGGCTAGATAGTGAGAAGATGGTGTTTCATCCACCTTGATGGAGAGAACATTAGTATGATAGAAAAAAGATACTTTGCCTTTGGCTATTTTAAATCCTTTTTTTGGATAATTAGCATTTTAATTATTTCCCTTTATTATGTTGTTTCTTGTGTACTTACACTTTGTTAATGTCGTTTGGCGTCTTTCATTTATTAACATACAAGGCTGCCTTTACACACACACATATATATATATATTAGTAATTATCTACAGTAATTATCTAACCAAACAAATTTATATTTGTAATTTCTCAAATAGGGCTTGATAGAAGGCCAAATCAGCCTTTGACTTTGCAAGCTGCTCCTTAACCAAGAGAAGAGCTTGAGATGAGGAGATCCCCTTCAAACTCTTCAAAGTGTTCTGACAATTGATATGGGCATCGAAATTAAGGAAATATTAACAAGTGGAGAAATAGGATTATTAATGGCTGCACTTGGATACTAGTGGAGATAGGATATCTAGACCTGAGAATCAGATAGCTGTTTCAAAATTCTTATCCGTTCTTCATGCAGATGCCTGAGTTCAGTTAGCTGGCCTGAAGATTCATCCTGTAAAGAAAATCTCAAAGGGTCTTCGATAAATTCAAATGTGTTGGTTACTGAAAATAGGGGGAGACAGATGAATAGGGTAGAAAAGACAATATGAGATATAAGAGTCGAAGTAAGTCCAAATCCAAGTACAAGTCAGATGAATGTTATCATTGCGGTAAAAGGGGAACATTAAGAAAGAATACTTCAATCTGAAACGTGAAATGAGCGGATCTAATCAAAATAAAGATGCGGATCTAATCAATAACGACTTCAAATGATCTCGTCACTTTCCACGGCGAGAATACAATTAACTCTGTATGCAATGAGTCGAGTTGGGTGTTTGACACTAGAGCTTCCTTGCATGTTACGCCAAGGAAAGACTATTTTACGTCTTATACTTCAGGTGATTTTGGAGTATTGAAGATGGGTAATGACGGCTTAAGTAAGGTTATTGGTTTTGGTGACGTTTGCTTGGATTCTGGTAATGAGTCAAAATTATTACTTAAGGATGTTCGACATGCTCCAGATATTAGGTTGAATTTGATATCAACGGGAAAACTTGATGATGATGGTTTGACGAGCTATTTTGGTTCTGGAAAATGGAAACTTTCTAAAGGTAACTTGATTATAGCTCGAGGAGAGAAATATTCTAATTTATATTTGATGCAAACTTCGATATTCAATGATAGTGTTAATATTGTACGGAGTAAAGATGCTTCCAAATTATGACACCGAAGATTTGGTCGCGTTTGTTGTTTTTTGGCACAATTAGAATCCCACATCGGAAGATGATGAGAGTGAAAGAAGTTTCTTAGTATATAAAAGAAACTATATTCACAATTAGCATAAATCTCACATCGGAAGATGATGGGAGTTGGGGAAGTTTCTTAGTGTATAAAAGAAACTCTCCCCTCTTTGGTTTATTGCATCCAAATTTGTATCTCTTCTTCCTTATTAATTGATAGCCTTAGTGCTCGGAGACGTAAGCAACATTTTGTCCGAACTCCGTTATCAAATTTTGTTAGTGTTCATTCTTTTGTTTTCTTCTTTTGTGGTTCTGTCAGGGTTTTTCCCCAACAAGTGGTATCAAAGTCGAAGGTTCGTCCTTGGCATGGTGGAGTCTTCAAAAGGGGCGGCAACTCCTTCGTCATCCTGGACGAGGACACCGATGTCGAATTTGAAGTTTGTGGTGGAGATCTTTGATGGAACTGGGCATTTCGGCATATGGCAAGGTGAGGTTCTAGATTGTCTTTTTCAGCAGGGTCTAGATGTTACTATTGAGGTCGGAAAGCCAGATGGTATAGAAGAAAAAGAGTAGAGTATCATGAATCGGTTGGCGTGCGGAACAATTCGGTCGTGCCTGTCCAGAGAGCAGAAGTATGCTGTGAAGAATGAAACTTCTGCACAGAAACTGTGGCAAGCATTGGAGGACAAATTTCTGAAGAAGAGTGGTTAGAATAAGCTTCTTATGAAGAAGCGACTGTTCCGGTTTGATTACCAATCAGGTACTACTATGAATGAGCATATAACTAGGTTTAATGAATTAGTAGCAGATCTGTCAAACTTTGACGTTAGGTTTGAGGATGAAGATCTTGCATTGATGTTGCTATCGTCCCTTCCTGATGAATTTGAACACTTAGAAACAACGTTACTTCATGGGAAGAGAAATGTTTCTCTTGATGTTGTAAGTTCTGCTTTATATAGTCATGAATTGAGAAAGCAGGATAAAAGGAAAAGCAAAGTAGGTACAGCAGATGAAGCATTGATGGTCAGGGGCCGTCAGCAGAGCAAATCAAAAGGAAAAGGAAGAAGATTTGAAAGTAGAGTTGCCAAAGATGAATGTGCTTTCTGTCGTGAGAAAGGACATTGGAAGATTAACTTCCCAAAGTTGAAGAAGAAAGAGAAAGATTCTGAAGATGCGAATGTTGCAGAAAACAAAGGTGATGCAAATTCAGAATACTCTTTATCGATGTCACACACAACATCACATCCTGATGCATGGATATTGGACTCAGCCTGCAGTTATCATATGACACCAGTTCGAAAGTGGTTCTTTGACTTTAAGGAACGGATGGTGGAGTTGTTTACATGGGAGATGCTAGTCCATGTAAAATAAATGGGATAGGTTCAATCAAGCTGAGAAATGATGACGGATCCACCAGAATTATCAGAGATGTTCGGTACATACCGAATATGAAAATGAATCTCATTTCTTTCGGGGTCTTGGAGTCAAAAGGCCTACAGGTGAAATTGGAAAAGGGAATTCTTAAGGTAATCTCTGGAGCGCTAGTGATGTTGAAAGCTATCAGGAAGAGTAATAATTTGTATTACTATCAAGGTAGTACAGTTAATGGGACAACAGATGTATCAACTTCCGGGAGCAGTAAGGAGTTAGAGGCAACAAAGATATGGCATATGCGATTGGGGCATGCTGGTGAGAAATCTATGCAAACTCTTGTCAAGCAAGGATTGTTGAAAGGTACAAAAGTTTGTAAGTTAGATTTTTGTGAACATTGTATTCTGGGAAAACAAACCCGAGTAAAATTTGGCACTGCAATCCATAACACTAAAGGTATTTTGGATTATGTGCACTTAGATGTCTAGGGACCTACCAAGACTCCTTCTCTTGGAGGTAGACATTATTTTGTTACTTTTATTGATGATTTTTCCAGAAGAGTATGGTGTTTACTATGAAGAATAAAGGTGAAGTGTTTGAGATTTTTCTTAAATGGAAAACTCAAGTTGAAGGCGAGACAAGAAGAAAGATCAAAGTTCTCCGGACTGATAACGGTGGAGAATACAAGAATGATCCATTCCAGAAGTTGTGCCAAGAGTGTGGCATAGTTCGACATTTCACAGTTAGAAAAACACCACAGCAGAATGGAGTATCAGAACGTATGAACAGGACATTGGTGGAGAAAGTTCGATGTATGTTGTCTAATGCTGGGTTAGACATGAAATTTTGGGCAGAAGCTGTGTCATACGCTTATCATTTGGTAAATCGTCTACCATCATCTGCACTTGGTGGCAAGACTCCATTAGAGGTATGGTCTGGAAAACCTACAACTGATTATGATTCTTTTCATATTTTTGGTTCTACTGTATATTATCATGGAGTTGAATCAAATTTGAATCCACGAGGAAAGAAGGCTCTTTTTATGGGATTTACTACTGGAGTTAAAGAATATCGCCTCTGGTGTTTGGAGGCAAAGAAAACCATTATCAGAAGAGATGTTACTTTTGATGATTATTCAATATTGAATAAAGTAACACCAGACAAGATTGATTGTACTCCGCAACAGGTGGAGTTTGAGCAGATAAAGATAAGCCCAACTAGAAGTGACTCTCCGACGACAGACGAAGAGTTAAATGTGGAAGAGGTTCTGACCCAAGAACCTTCAGAACAAAGTGAATCAATTGTTGTGAATAGGCCAAGACGAGTTATTCAAAAACCAGGTCGGTTTGTTGACATGGCGATCTATGCACTTTTAGTCGTAGATGATGTTCCATCCATTTTTTCAGATGTCAGTCGAAGTACTAAAAATAGAAAAAGGAGAGGTGTTATGGAAGATGAGATGCAATCTCTTCAGAAGAATGAGACATGCAAGTTGACGCATCTACGAAAAGGAAAGAAAGCTATTGGTTGTAAATGGATCTCTACTAAGAAAGAAGGATTTCCTGAAAAATTTGATGTTCGCTACAAGGAAAAATTGGTAGTTAAAGACTACGCTCAGAAGGAAGGAGGTGATTATAATGAGGTACTTTCTCATGTTGTTAAACACTCTTTCATTAGAATTTTGTTGGCCTTGGTAGCGCAGATGAATTTGGAGCTGGCTCAACCAGATGTGAAGACCGTAGACATACACGGTCATTTGAATGAGGAAATCTACATTTATCAACCAGATGGATTCAAAGTTGCTGATAAAGAAAATTGGGTTTGCAAGTTGAACATATCATTGTACAGGTTGAAGCAATCGTCGAGACAATGGTACAAGCGACTTGACAAGTTTATGATGGAGCACAAGTACACAAAAGAAGATTCAGTTCATGTGTGTATTTGCGCAAATTGCAAGATGAGTCTTACATCTATCTACTCTTATACGTTGATGATATGTTGATAGCATCAAAGAGACAATATGAAGTTGATAAATTGAAGGCTCAATTGGGTAGAGAGTTCTAGATGAAAGACATGGGGAAAACCAAATCTAATTTTTTAGATTTGGTAAACATCTTCTGCGTTTGAGTCGACGCTGAAGAGCGCTAATTGGAAGCACTGAAGGTTTATTTTTTAATATTGAAGATTAGTATTTGGATATTGTGTCAAGGTGGAGATTTGTTGTTTTTTGGCACAATTAGAATCCCACATCGGAAGATGATGAGAGTGAAAGAAGTTTCTTAGTATATAAAAGAAACTATATTCACAATTAGCATAAATCCCACATCGGAAGATGATGGGAGTTGGGGAAGTTTCTTAGTGTATAAAAGAAACTCTCCCCTCTTTGGTTTATTGCACCCAAATTTGTATCTCTTCTTCCTTATTAATTAATAGCCTTAGTGCTCGCAGACGTAGGCAACATTTTGGCCGAACTCCGTTATCAAATTCTGTTAGTGTTCATTCTTTTGTTTTCTTCTTTTGTGGTTCTGTCAGGGTTTTTCCCCAACAACGTTAGTGAAAAGGGGTTGAATCTGTTGGTTAAGAAAAATGTTATTTCTGGTTTGAGTGAGACTAAATTGGAGAAATGTTCTCATTGTGTTTTTGGAAAACAAACTAGAGTATCGTTCAAGCATAATCTTCCTTCAAGAAAGTCAAAAGTCATAGAATTTGTGCATTTAGACGTTTGTGGTCCTTTAAAGGTACGAACTATTAGTGGTGCTCTTTATTTTGTAACGTTTATTGATGATCATTCCAGGAAGTTTTGGGTATATGTTTTGAAGTCTAAAGATGAGGTTTTAGACAAGTTCAAAGAGTTTCATGCTCTTGTTGAAAGAGAGACTAGGAAGAAGATCAAGTGCATTCATAGTGATAATGGTGGTGAGTATTGTGGTCCATTTGATGCATACTGCAGACAACAAGGGATCAGACTGAAGCAAGAAGATCATACTTCAACTCCACGATACAAAGCTTGTTTGGTTGTCAAATGGTTTAGTCAAAGAAAGGGATTTGAATTTGACGAAATTTTCTCTTCTGTTGTTAAGATGACTTCAATTAGAACTATATTGAGTTCGGCAGTTGGTCTCGATTTGGAAGTTGAACAGATGGACGTGAAGACGACTTTTCTTCACGGTGATTTAGAGGAAAAGATTTATATGGATCAACTTGATGGTTTTGAGGTTAAGGGTAAAGAGAATTGTGTTTATAAGTTGAATAAGAGTTTGTATGGATTGAAGTAGGCTCCACGACAATGGTACAAGAAGTTTGAGTTATTTATGAAGCAACACGGATATAAAAAGACTCTTTCCAACTATTGTGTGTTTGTGCAAAAATTCTCTCATGATGATTTTGTTATTATGTTACTTTATGTTAATGATATGCTTATTGTTGGTCAAAGTGCTGCGAAAATTAATAGGTTGAAACAAGACCTAGGGAAATCCTTTGCAATGAAGGATTTTGGACAAGCAAAGCAGATTCTTGGAATTAGAATTAGTCGTGACAGAAAGATCATTGGATTTCACTGAATAGAATTTTAAGATATTTACGTGGAACTATAATTTTGGTATATACTATTGTGATTTTCCAGCCGTACTTGAGGGTTATTGTGATGCTAACTGGATTTCTGATTCAGATGAGATCAAATCTACAAGTGGATTCATATTTACTATAGGAAAAGGTGTTGTCTCTTGGAAATCAACAAAGCAGACCTGTATAAACGTTCTACAATGGAGTCAGAGTTTATTGCTCTCGATTTGGAAGGTATTGAGGCTGAGTGGCTTAGAAATCTCTTAGCAGATATCCCTTTATGGAAAAAACCCATGCTTTCTATATCGATACATTGTGATTGCAAAGCAGCCATTGGTAGAGCCATTAATGATAATTATAATGGAAAAAGTCGACACATGCAGGTGCGGCATTGTTCAGTGAAACAACTGATTAAACATGGAGTGATATCACTAAATTTTGTAAGGTCGGAGATGAATTTGGAGAATCCTCTGACCAAACCACTAAGCTCGAGGCTAGTGAGAAATACATTGAGGGGGATGGGATTAATGTCTACAAACGAAACTGAGAATGATAGTAACCCAACCTAGTACGTGAATTATTTCACGTATTGTAGGTTCATATGGGTAAGAACAAGTCATTTGTCAGTTTGTGAGACACTATCCCAAATATTTATGAGCAACCCATCCCTATGGTGTAGGATAGTGAGTATTGTAGTGGAAGAGGATGAGTCTAAACTCTTAATGAATCTATAGCTCATGCGTGAGTAGTGTGTTTAACTGTAGTACACACTTGATAGATTTCACCTATGTGAGAATAGAAGTGGGGCCGCTTCTATGAAAGTTAGACAGCCTTTTTAGAGCTCTCACGAGATGCAGGATCGACGCAAGACCAAAATGTGTCACACCGCGACGGATAACTTTGGAAGAGAAATTAATGTGACAAATAAGTTCATTGATTCACGTCTCAAATGAAGTTCATAGAGGTTCTAATCTCACCTTATTAATTTTTTTGTTAAAAAAGGCCCTAAACGAGTTCTTTGGGAGAAAATAATCAAATTAATTTATAATTGGTCCATTTCTGTGAGTCTTTACTTATTTTTTCTAAGTACTAGTTCATAGTCCAAAAGACACTAGTACTGATGCATTAATTTTTTGCGCTCTCGAGAAAATGTTTTTTAAATAATTTTGAAATATGTGGGGATTGTTGGATAAATATTAATAATAGTTATTTCTAAATTATTATTTTAATTTAATCATCTTTCAAATTATGCATTTAATTCACAACGTTCAAATTAAAGATTTAAGTATATATTAACAGTCAAAATCAAATCTTCAATTACTGTTACTAATCTCTTAATTTGCGGGATTGATTTTGAATTAATTATGATTAATTAAGATATTTAATTATTGTTACTAATCTCTTAATTTGTGTGATTGATTTGCAATAATTGTGATTAATTAAGAAAACGTTTTGTTAGATATATATATATATATATATATATATATATATATATATATATAAATTATATATATTACTAGAGGTAGAAAAAGATTACGAATATACTTTTTCAAAAAGAACAATATTCTCGAGAGCATCCAAAGCTATTATCCTCTAAGCCTCGTTAAACAGATTGCGGCATTAACGGAAAGAGTTGTTGAATCCTAAGAGAGAGGGTCACTCACATCCTACCGCAACGAGTAATCTACTCGAGGAGGTGAAATCTCTCTAAGGACAGTGCCCATCACGCCTCAACTTTATCTCGATAAGTTTTCATAAATGTTCATTTAGATACA
The DNA here is from genome assembly GCF_907164915.1 of Impatiens glandulifera. Classification (NCBI taxonomy): domain Eukaryota; kingdom Viridiplantae; phylum Streptophyta; class Magnoliopsida; order Ericales; family Balsaminaceae; genus Impatiens; species Impatiens glandulifera. Next base: position 76,474,328 of record NC_061862.1, on the reverse strand, counting down.
ATCGTTTGTGTAACTTTATTTTTCCTATCGTATCCATATAGATCTATTTTTTTCTAACAAAAATATCGTGTGTGCATTGTGTTATTTATTTCCTCTTTTACTTGTGTTTTATCTACTCCTGAGTTTTTCAATCAAGTAGGGAATAGAATATACGTTTTTCCCAACACATTTCCCCCCACATTTACTCACATGTTTGTTTGTATGCTCTATCATGATTACATTCTCTACAGGTAGGATATTTCTGCTCAGTCTGTGAATATGTAGTGAAAGATTCAGAAACTATTTTGATCATATCAATGGAAAAAAAACGTATGTAGATCATAATTCATCTACATTTTACTCAGAACTATGCTCTTATTGATTTTTGTTGGTTCTTCTATAGATCAAAGAGCTTTGGGCATGTCTATGTGAGTGAAACGGGCATCCCTTGAGAAGGTAGGTAGGTGGTGGTATTGCCTTTTGAAAATCTTATTGGATACAGGAAACCATTTTGATCGATTTTAGGTGGTTTCAATTTTCATGTGCTCATATACAGTTATCAAGTTGATGGTGCTCAGGTTCATGAGAGATTTGGGGTTCTCAAGAAGAAAAGGAAGGATGTAAAAAGATTTACAGAAGAAAAAGGTATTATTATTGTTAATGTTCTACAAAAGCTTCTTATAATGGTTTCATTACATTCATATATGTTAAATGTTTCTTATGCTAGTAGATTTGGACAAAAGGATCTTGAAACAGCAACAAAAAGAGGAGGAACGTCGCTCAACCGAGATGATATAAATCTCGAGTTCAGGGCTGTTATATAGCACTTGGTGTATATAGAAAGAAGTTTTACCTATAGACATTATTATATGTGATTTGGCGCTTTGAACCATGATATGTTATATGTATTATTGTGTAATGATTTTTAAATATATTATATACATATGTTTTTACGAAAGTTATGATGACAGACCAATTACAATTTATTTGCTATACATATGTTATTAGATGTGCGACCATATTAAAGTTTTCAAATAAATTTGTAGATGTTTTCTTGTTCAAACCCAGATTTAAAATTGGATAAGGTGTTTTCAAATAATTTTTAAGAGACAGAACGCTACATGAAAAAGTCTAGAACCATTGTCAAATTAGAAATCTAAATGACTAAGCAAACATTGTTGTAGTAAGATAACATTTTCCTACAAGTGCAAAAACATAATTTAACTAATCAACCGCCATTGCTTCATAATCACCTACAACTTCCTTCCCCGCACTCTCGAATTTCATCATTTGTTATCCAGTTTAAATCTTCAATCATACACTTTTGTTTGTCCTCAATTGTGTTCTGAAGCTCATCCACTTGCAAGAGATAAACGGTTTTCAAACACTATTTTCAATTGCCTTCAGACACTAAATTGAATACAATCTTCCTTTTGAACCAAAACTTAATGGATTCGTAGAAAAATTTGAGAATATCTTAGAGATATTTCTTACTTTTGTACTAGCCTTCCCTTTTTTTACAATTGGAACTCCCACCATCCAAATAAAGAAGTCTTTTGACAGGGGGAATTCAATTGATTCCCCAAAAATTATCACAAGACAAAGCACAAATAATCCTTGGTCAAGATGGACATTTCGCGTAAGTATAATACGCGTAAATGTAATTCGCGTAAGTGCAATTCGCGTAAGTGTAATTCGAGTAAGTGCAGTCACAGGGGCAAGACGGACATTTCACAGGACGAAAATGCTCTTTTTGCAAAGTTTATCCGACGTGGTCTATTTTTAAAGTTACACCCATTATCAGGGCCATTTCGTCAAATTTCTCAACGACTAAGGCTGAATAAACATTGCAAAAATGACATTTCTTTTTAAAACTTTTCACATACATGAATGGATCATTATTGCAATGTTTTATTAGGCTTGAGTCATTTCTTAAAATCCGTGGTCATTATTAGGATCATTTCGTCAAATTTCTATATATATATATATATCAAATTAAGAAAATAAATATAATATAATGAGAATTTATTTATTTTTAAATATATTTAAAATAAAACAATAAAAATTATATTATAATTTAAATCTTCATCCAAATTATAATTTACTCCTAACATAAAAAAAAAAAAAATCATCTAAAAAAAAAAAAGCAAACCCTTTATAGATAAAGACACTTAATATTCATGCCATCAAAATAAAGAAAAAATGGTATCTATACCTTTTTCTCATACGTAGAAGGGGCAAAATAGTAATTTTTTAAAAAATTATTTTTTTACTCAACATGTGAGAACAACGGTCCCCAAAACAGATAATCCCAAGTGCCAAAACGTATATGTTTATTTCTGGCCAAATTTTAGATGATTAGCACTTAATTAAGTTAGTTCATTACTTCACTGTTCTCTATTACTTTGGCCTGAATAGGGTGAATGATGCTCAAATTATATTGAATCATAATTGTGAACTTGAATTATTTCTTTTTCGTAAAATTGATATTTTGTAAAATAAAGGTATTCTAGTATATTATTTAAGATAAATATTTATCATAGCAACTTATTTGCTGATATACTAAATATTCCGTTAAATAACGAAAGCACAAATAAAAAAAAAAATTATATGTATATATATATATATATATAACTTGAAAGTTGAAGAAGGCCTCCAAATGTGGAGAACGCTTGTACCTCATCCGTTTTCTTCTCTATGTTGTGCATTTCCTCCCCATAACTGTCAACCAAGCTCCTCGCTCGATGCGTTTTCCTACCATGATTCTTCCTTCATCATAATAATCTTACCAATATTCGCTTTAACCACTCAAAAATGGCAGAAGGAAATTACGTTAAACTCACTCCCGATCAGGCTTTGCAAAACATTACGCCTGGAGAGCTTAACCAGCCCATCGACATCGCTCGGGTTCTCTCCTCTCTCTCTTTCTCTCTTTCCGACTCATATATAAAATTGTAGTTTCGATCTCCATTTTCCATAACTCTAAGGATATTATCTTGGATCTGTATGTGTATTTATTGATTTTACACACAATAAATATGAAGAAGTATCGTAAAATCTTCAGAGTAGTTCTAGTTTGAGGATCATTTAAGATAGTTTCATTTTGTAAGGAGATCTGGAATGAATCTAATTAATTAGCTGATGATTATTCCAAGAAGAATGAGGACTTCGAGATATTGTGTTTCTAGTAATGTTAGAATCACTTGTTGTCAAGTTTGAAATCAAGTTATAATTCTAACACTATCATCTTCATTGATTGATTCGTGTTAAAGTTTGAAAAACTTACTCGTATGAATTGTGACTGAGGACAGATAAATGCTCGAAGATGTCCTGAATGCCAACAAACACTTCCTGCAACGTACCAGCCTCCTGCAGATGAAGATTGGTCTACAGGGGTTTGTAGCTGTGCAGAGGATACTGAAAGTTGTATGTTAACAAGTAGATTAATTTCATGGGAAGTTAGCACTACTCATAAATAAATAATGAATTGTGTTGTAGGTGTGACGGGACTGTTTTGCCCGTGCGTGTTATTTGGTAGAAATGTTGAAAATTTGGTATCCGATGTATCGGAAAGATCTGCTTGTGTTGGACATTTGATATGTATTGAAGGCGGACTAACAGTTGCAGCTGTAACAGCAGCTCTCAATGGCATTGATCCACAAACATCGTGTCTTATCTTCGAAGGCCTCTTCTTTGCTTGGTGGATGTGTGGAATCTACACTGGCTTGGTTCGACAATCTTTACAAAGAAAGTATCATCTAAAGGTAACTCTAACCACTTTTTTTTTTTTCTTTCATATAACAGTTTAAGAAACTTCTTCAAAATCCAATGGGTGCAGGATTCGCCGTGTGATCCATGCATGGTGCATTGTTATATGCATTGGTGCGCGATTTGTCAAGAGCATAGAGAGATGAAGGCACGTTTGTCTTACGAATTTGCAGATGTTGAGACAGTAATAGATCCTCCACCTGCTCAAGAGATGACTGTTGTTGCTTTAGCAAAGGACCAACCATCTTCATCTTCTTCTTCCAATAAAGATTCTTCTACTTCTTCTATTGTTGTTGCCAAGTAATATGGCCTTTAAATATCATAAGAATCTCTCTACTAGTAAGAGGCTAAGAGATGTTATATTTTTTTAAAAATTTTGAGCTATAAAGATTTTTGCTATACATTTTGATTGTGTGGATAAACAAACCCATGATATAAAAGAAAATGTTATTAATTCTAAAGAAAGACCAATAATGAGAATTATCATCTCAAGGAATGTATTATTATTATTATTATTATTGATAAATGTAGATAAATAATCACATAAAAGCTTCTCGATGGTTAGTTGGGAGATCTAATTCGGGTTCAAATGCAGTCAAGGGAGAAAAATACTTATCTACCATTTCTTCACATACTTGTTCCAGCATTGGAGGATCCCACTGCAAATCAAACAAGTATTCTTTCAATACAACAAATTAGCTTTCAAATTTTCAAACTTTACCATACCCTTAACTACCTTGGGAGTGAAGTCTTTCTCCACCAGTTTTGCTCTAACACCCTGATCACGATAAAATGGAACATAGTCAAAATAATTCAAAAAATCTCGATCATTATCCAAAGAAGTCTCTTGATACAGGTTTGAACGAGAAAATATCAAATGAATATGTCTAGTTTTTTTTTTTGCAACCCTTTCATTCTCGGGAGTTGGTTAGGTTAGCACGAACCCCACAGTCATGATCCCTTTTTAACTCAGATCATTTAGGTAAGACCCTTGTCACTTAGTTATCCTCGTGGGTTGAATATATGACTAGTTAAGTTATGTTTCAGAACATTATCTCATATAAATCAATGTCCGGATTAGATATTTAAAATAAATAATTGTTACGGACCGGGATAGCATTTTATATCTTCCTCAATTTTATATATCAACTAGAGATAATGATGAAGTTCTCTTCGACCAGAAAGATGGATATGCGCTATTGGAAGAACTCAGTCTGGTTGCAAAGATCGAGTCTATTGGTCAAGGTGATGATCCCTTATATGTTATAACAATATTGAAATCAATTTGGAGAGAGTAAGGTAAACGTGAGCTATCCTATTACATATTAAGTTTTAGGACAAAAGAAAGGAAGGGCCTGAAATCTAAACCCTTGTCCTGCTAACTATTATATAGTCAAACCATGTCCACTACACGTTACAAAGCCAGTGAAGGAAGTTTCGGCATAATAGGCTTCAATCTATTCGCAAAGTTAGAATCTTGTAAAGAATGGTGCAAAGGCTGATGGGTCGGAAGCTGCTATAGTGAGAAGGATTTAATACGGTGTAGTGTGGGATAAGCACAGTGGAATTGCCGTTAACCCTCGGGTTGACCTCCACTGAAGGCGCAGCGGACAAATTGGCAGACTCCGTTCCCAACACCATTGACTCCTAGACTCCGAGCCAGCTCCATAAAGTGTTTTCAAATGGTACTTAAATATTTTTGAAAGGATGAAACACACAAAATAGGGGATCGAACCCACGACCTTCCGCTTAATTCGCTTAAAAGTCTAAACCACTAAGTTAAACTACACTATTTACATATGAAAAAAAAATCTTTCAATTAGATTTTAGCAATTTTCCAATAGGATCATGAGGTGACAGAATACGAATAGTTCCAAATAGACTCAACAAAATAAAATTTCAAACAGGTTGAGATGAGAATCTGCACCTCAGAGAAGTCATTTGAGATCTGTTTGGACAAGGCTTGAAGTGACATTCTATATTCACGTGTCAAGCACTGATCCAGTGTTTGAAATCTACCTTCTCGGATCTGAGCAGCCACCAAATTATTTTTTGATGATTTATTTATGCATATAATATGATGGATGAAATTTAAGATTTTTTTACTCACAGATCTTAATGAAACTTTCAAGCTCAGTGGCGCCGCTTCTTTTAATTTATTAAGCGTTGCATAACACCACCCATCATCATTTGTTTTCCCCGCTTCACATTCCTAACATAGAGAATCATAATTCATTTGTATTACCATTTTGTACAATTCAATTGAATAATCAAAATAACAGTCAATAGTTTATGCAATAAGTCATAGCCATTACCAAACTATCAACAATTTCTTCAACTGTGTCGTGTCTAAAACATTTGTCAATGATCACGGTTCTGAAGAAGAAAGAAACAAATACGGTAACTGAAACTCAAGATGGGGTTAAAAAAGGTAAAAGAAAAATAACCCAATTGTTATTTGAGGCTCGAACATTAGACAAAAAATAAATAAATTCTTCACTTCGCGACTCCCCCCTCCCCACGCATAACATCGCAATTTAAACCATCAGGCTGTAATGACCAACAATCTCGTTTTCAAACCTAAACCCTAAAACCCATTCCGTTCAACCTCCCCGAATGATTGGGTCTGCTCGAAATCGCGAGAAGTTGAACTGATGGGGTTCGGCCATTCGGGTTGGAAAAGAAACCGTTGGTCGCGACAGCCTATAGGGGTCGAAATCGAGAATGTTATGGGAAAGAGAAAGTCTGGAAGTGAAGAAACAATTCATCTTTTTTAATCTAAATATCATTTCATTTACGGATGTGACTAATTAATAAAAGAAAATAAAATATCACGGCAAAGTAAGAAGATGAACATTTCCGTTTGAAACAAAGCTTCAAATAACTAAAATTGTGATAGTTTGAGCTTCATACGATGAAATTAACCTAAGTTCAAGCCCCCTCAAGTTAGGATAAAAGAAAAAGGATACCATACCGATGAAGTATGCTATCTTTATTAGGGTAAACAACATCCCCATATTTTGAGAGAGTGTTTTCTATTACGGAGAGATCATCAGTCATTAGCTTTCCAAGTTGTTCCTCAATTAGTGGAAGTTTCTGCTTAAGAAAAAACTAGATAAATGCATATAGTTGATATATATATAAAAAAGAAAAGGGAATACTATGAATCGGCTTACTTCATATTGAAAATAATGTGTAGCTAAACCACATCCCAACAATTCAACTCCATTAATTTTGTCTCCTGTAAGAGCTAGGTATTCTCCTGCAAACATTGATAACTATTGTTTCATAAGTTCATAATTATTTGCATGGGCAAATCCAATCTCTTCATGAACACTTCTGTTGCAGAAACTTAAACCTTGTTTAATGAAAGGTTATATGGATTTAAACCAAATACCCCCTTATCCCATATCATTCAAATCATGTCATCAACTAAATACCCTTATTTTATTTTTTTGTAATATTTTAAAGTATTAAATACAAAATATATTTTAGTCATTTATCACAAAAAAACCCTGCACCAAACAAGCTCTAATTGGTTAATTTCAAATAATCTTCTTTGATGTAGGTTAAAGAAAATTAAGACATTAATTATTAATAAAAAAAATTTAAATGTACAAGGTATTTTGGTTGATGATTTGAATGATGTGAAACATGAGTAAATTGTTGATTGGATGGTGTGTTATTTAAAAATAATTTCAAATAACCCACATCAAACAACGGATTAGAAAACAATAATAATAAAATTATGGAAATTAGAATAATTAGAAAATGTGGAGTTTAATTAATTAATATAGCCCCACTCTTAAATCAAAGTAAAATTTCATTGAATCTGATTGAGTCTGTGTTATGAAAATTTCACATGCTTTTGGTATAATAAAAGATCGAGTATACATGAAACAAACCTAAGTGACCAGGAAGATGTGAGAGGTAAAATGATGCCCCAGCATCAGGATGAAAACCAATTAAAGTTTCAGGGGTAGAAAAAACCTGCAATTCACAAGATGAAATATATATATATATATATATAAAAAAGAAAAGTAAACAAATACAGAAAAAAGAAAAGAAAAAGACAAGTATGTGATACAAAATAGAGATAGGGTTCAAAGGACCAAACACACGATGACACATAGCATACTAGTTATATGTATTAGATAAATATTATTGGTAGGTTAGAATAATTATGTTATGCGTTTAGATTATCTTCTTAGTATTTGATTTCTAATAGGATTAGATTTTAACTTTATAAATAAGATAATAGTTTTATCTAAGTCTCCTCTCCAAATTTTGTTACATTGTTATATCATTGTTGAACATAAAATTGGGTAAAAGGATACAAACTTCATATGTATATTGTGAAAACAAATCAAAGTTAGGAGGAAAGCTACATTGCACAGACATTGGTTATGGAGTTCAATAAAGGTGCTCAATCAATCAATTGTCTTGGGCTAAATAGAGAATATAAGAAACAATGTTAGAAACAATAAAAAGTAAAAGGTTTATTGACTTACTGTTCTACTAGTTGCAACCTTGAACGTTCCAGGTATGGAAATCCCAGCCCCACCACCCATAGTGACTCCATTCAGAATGGACACCTAACAAGATATTTTCAACTTGAGAATTAATTAACCACCAGCTAAGGCTAGACTCAACCTTTTCTTTGGAAAGAAGAGCATGCTAGCTACTTTGGACAACTAATCCTATTTGTTAATAATAAATTCCCCACACCAATATACTCCTACATACTAAGCTAATAGTGAAAATGCTGAAATATGTACTCCCACATATCAAGCATGCCCAAGATATTAGATCTAACATAAAATGATGAAATACATCAAATCATCGCATATAGTCTAGAAGAACCAACCTATAAAGCAACAAGTAAGTCAAAGTAAAATAGAAAATAAATGGATACTCACATGTGGTTTCAAATAAGTACCCACAAGGTACATGAAACTATATAATGTTCTAAAGAATTCTTTACAATCTTCTAAATTTCCTGCAGGGAGGAGAAAATATAATTAGTTTATTATTTTAAAACAGTGATAACTGGGTATTTAAAAGTATTGGATGAATATTCACAACAGCTTAATGCAACTTTAACATTTAAAAATAAATAAAATATTTGGTTGAGGATTCTGGGTATTATATGGAAAACATTGCCAGCTCATAATAAGTACATGACCATATCAGCAGATTTGACACAGTTAAGTAGAGAAACAGGTTGGATGGAATCATGGAGAGATAAGAAAAGAATGACTGATCAAAGTGATAATAAATCAGGGAACACAATATCCAACATCAGTTTTGTAATCTGGAAGAAAGAAATAATGTATGGTTCTGATAGAAAGCTAGACAAAGTTGTTCCACAATCTTTTGGCACTTAAGAATTCTGAATACATTTCCTCCAGTCTCACTAAATTGTAAGAAACAATGATTGCTCTTTTGGACTACCGTGAACCTCATTTTTCATTACCTCAATATAAGTTCACACCATCTTCTATTCAAAACAAAGTCATACACAAGATTGACAGAGTTTGTGCATTTCTTAGTCAAGTTGATCAAAAACAGCATTCATTTTTTTAATAAAGAAAAGCTTTGTTCTAGTTTAGAAGACCTGGATAATACTCATTTCAACTCATTCACATCTTATACTTCATGTCTTTCAACTTCTTTACAAAATCTCTTGTGTCTCCTTTTATCTCTTATGATTAAGATAATCAATGAATAAATTTGAGGGATTTTAGCATCACTCTCACTTAGCTTGAGATTGTAGTTATTTTCAAAATTACAGTAGCAGTTTTGAGTTTTCTACTAGAAAACTTCATCGATTGCTAGAACTCCATTTTTTATTTGCACTTTAAAGAAGCAGCTATAAAATCAATCATTTGAACAATAAACAAATCTTAGGAAATAAAAAAGTGCAGCAGTTTAGTTGAAGGTTAACCCACCACTATTGACAGTTCGGTACAGGTAAACAACGTCACCCCCAGCACAAAATGCTCTGCCACTGCCCTTAAGAAATAAAAAAAAAACGAGCAAGTCATTCGCTCCGTAGTTCTAAATCAGCATAACAAAAACTCCAAATTGGAACAGTTTACAAGTAAGAACTAGAGATCATCATAAAGCTAGTAGAAACATAATCTCCAAATGGAACAGTAGTTTACAAGTAACAAGCTAGAAATCCACGTAAGTAGTATTAAATTGATTTCTCCTTACCTTCAATACCACAAAACCGATGTCAGGATTTTCTTCCCAAGATTTGTACAATTTATGTAACCTCGCGCCCTAAATATGACAAAAACACGACATAACTACGAGCAATAATGCTAGCAAAAGAAGAACAGCATCATGAGTTTCGTCGAGCAAAACTTATGAAACAATCGCATATCTAGGGAATTGCATACTGATCAAACTACTAAACCAAAAAGAAATATAACGCACAATAATGCTAGCAAAAGAAGAACAGCATCATGAGTTTCATCGAGCAAAACTTATGAAACAATCGTATTTCTAAGGAGGAATTGCATACATACATACATACATACAGATCATCAAACTACTACTACTACTAGTTAACCAAAAAGAAAAGAAAGATAACACGCACAGTTGCAGTGTTGAGGGCATTGAGAACAGAAGGTCTGTTAAGAATTGCGGTTCGGGAGCATGCACCGCCTTCCACGAGTACCTGTGTAGTAGGTGAAGTGAAATCAAAATCAAATACAGTAATTTGTAATAAGATATGGAAGGAAGCCGATTATTCGACTCGTAAATGCTGCTCACAATACTGTCGGGATCATCTTCGAGGGCGCTGTTAGCATGAGAAACGATGCCTTTTCTGTGGGAGAAATAGCTAGATCTACTAAGACAACGCCAAACTAAGGAAACTGGTTTCACTCTCTGCATATCTCCCTCCTCTCTTTCTCTTTCTCTTTCTCTCTCTCTCTAGAATCTCAGATTCTCTGCAAGGTAAGCTATTTCGCCAAATATTCGAGTAAGTTGTGAATTATAACCTATAGTTCAATAATCACGATGAACAAGGTTTTTTTTTTTTATCTTTTTCTTAATTCTTCTGGATTTTTATATTAAAAATCAATAAAGAAAAAGTTTAAAAAACATTGATTCAAAAGGTTGAATTTGATTTTCTATCAGATGTAAGATGAAAATTTGAAACCATGAAAACCAACCGAGTTGTCTTTTATATAATTTTATTTTATAATTTATTATTATATTTTTTAAAAATATTTTATTAACGGTGCCCATGGAATTCCCCGAAACCAAATAAACCGAACGGGGCGAGGATGTTATTAAAAAAATTCCCGAAATAAAAACGGGACGGGTATGATAAATATATTCTCCGTCCCGAACCGCCCAATTGCAATCCCAAATTAAATGAGATGAAAATATTACAAAAATGTTTTAAAATTATTTAACATTTAAGTTTTGCATTTAAAATAATTAACAGTTTTCGAAAAGATGATATCAGTTGTTTATTTGTTCCCGTCACACAACAGGCAGCTCATATTCAGGAACTCCATATATATATTTTTTTAAATGATTCATTTAATAAAAAATCGTTTAAGCACAACGATCAAAACATGACATGAAAAAAAGTTATTTACAAATTGATTACATTAGAAAAATTAATTGACACGAATCCACACGTTTTCCGGATCTAATCTTCGACATCGTCATGAATTGATAATGGCATTGTGAATAATTTTTAACGGTCTACTTTCATTTTTAAAAGTTTTCCGATTTCTTTTCAACTAGATAATCCACTAGAAAATTATTGGGAATAGAAACTCATCTTCTAAGTCTCGCATTTTTAGTCGCCCCAATTCATACCTCCCAATAGCCACTAACAGTTTCTGATATAACTCATTGTATTCCAGTCAAATTCCACAAAAGTCTTCATATATTTACAACAACGTGACAATGTAAAAGTAGATAAGAAGTTGTTTCAACCTCTTTATAACACATATAGGGCTGGCGACACGACACGAAAACATGACCTGGACCGAAAACGAGAAAATCAGGTTAGGGTCATGTATTTTTTTTGTTCGGGTCAAAATCTGGTCGACTTGTTTAACCTGATTAATAAACAGGTCATAATCGGGTTGATTTGACATGACCAAAAGTAAACCCAATTAGGGCTGCAAATGAGCCGAGATGAGCTCAAGCTTGTTGGAGCTCGACTCGATTATGTATTTATTAGCTCGACTCGAACTCGAGTTTGAACAAGTTTATAAATTTGAGCTCGAGTTCGACTCGACTATATTACCTACAAGCTCGGCTTGACTCGAAAGCTTGAACAAAATTGAATTTTCAAGCTCAAACTCGAGCTCGAACTCGAAACAAATTTATTTGTAAAATTAAAATATCAAACTTTTATACATATTAAACATTTAAAACATGATATTTCAAAATTAAAATATGAAACAATCATAACTATTCAAAATTCTAAAACATGATAATCCAAAATATTAAATCACCATTACTAATCAAAATTCTAAAATATAAAATTCAAAAATTAAAGTACAAAACTATATGAATGGTTTGAACATTCAATATTAATCTTTTTTTAACTCATGTTCTTCAATCATAGCACATGTACAACTATCTGCATTCAATAATATGAAATGTTTAATCTTAAAATAATTAATATAAAAAATAAATGTTAAAACAAATAACTAAAATTTAACTTACTTTTAAAAGATAGATACCGTTAACAAAATTTCTTGGTATGTCATCTCTTTCTGAAAAAGTGAAAAATCAATTAGATAGGTGATAAAATTCAGTATGTAACATAAGAATTTAATAATGAAAACTTACTTTAGTCTTTTTTTTATCTATTAAAATATTATATGAAATATAAAATAAACTTTTATTATATATATAATATATAAATCATTTTTATCATTAATATTTTATATTTTATATTTTATATTTTATATATTATAATATACTAATTATTATATTCATCATATTTATTTTTATTATATATAATATATTAACCTGTATAATATATTTTTATTATTAATCATTTTTATTTCTTTTTATATTAAACTAATTATTATATCTTTAATATTAGTTTTATTATATATAATATATTAATCCTTTTTTATCTCTTTCAATATAATATTATATATAGTATACTTTTATTATATATAATTTATTAAAAAAAATTATCTCTTTCCGTCTTCTTTTATCATCAATCAAAGTTTCTCATAATATATAAAAAATATATATATAAGCATAAATTTCTTTTAATACATTAAAATGAATGAGCAAAATTTACTTACTAATGAGTTAACCGATAAAATAGTTTTTACCTTTCTTTATTGTTGTACCAAAGTTAAATAAAAAACAAAAACAATAGTTATCATAAAAATGAAAATAAATTTTAATTACCTATAAGCCTCTTCTGAATGAGATCAATGAGATCGATGTCGATGTGAAAACGAAAAAATAAGAAAGTGAATAGATGAGAGTGAAAGAATTATGAAGACTAAAGAAAAAGAGATTAAGAGTTAAATAAATTGTGTAGAATGAATAAAGAAAAGATGAAGAGCGAAAGAAACGATGAAGAGTTGGCGAAAGAAATGGTGAAGATGAAAGAGAAAATGAAAGAAGAATTAAAGAATTGAAGAAGAGGCACATAGATTAGATTAGATGAAGAAGATTATGTTAGATGGTCATATAGAATTAGGGTTTTACTTTATAGATTATGAGCCTTCATATGGGCTTTGAAGATAAAGAGAGGGAAACAATATATTATTTGAGTTTTAATATTAAATAAATAAAAAATATTATTATATACTATAAGGCTCGAAAAAGCTCGACAAGTCATCGAACAAGCATTATATGAGCTCGAGCTCGACTCGAATATTAAACGAGCCGACTCGAGCTCGGTTCGGGCTCGGTCAAAGTCAAGCTCAGCCGAGCTTTGACCGAGCGGCTCGCGAGTGGCTCACAAGTAGCTTGACTCATTTGCAGCCCTAAACCCAATAACCCAATTACAAGTTTTTTTTGTTAAGTTTTGTATTTTTTTATTCACTCACTCATTTTCTTTTGTAAATTTTTTTATAAGAGAATTTGTGATTTAACCTAATTTTATTTTTTATTGATGTCATTTTAATTTGAAATAGAGATATTATTTAATTGCATCAGATTTAGTTCGAATTGAGTTAGGTAAATCGGGCCAACGGGTCAAACGAGTCAGGTTCAGGTTAAAGATTTTGACTCGAATTACTAAATATGTTAGGTTTATGTTAGAATCATTCAACCCGTTAACCTGCTAACCTGAACCCGCCAACTTGAAACTTACCTAGATTGCCACCCCTAAACACATACGACAACGACTCACAATAATCATGCATTTTTCATACATCTATCATCTATCGTCAGTGAGAATTCCGCCGTGAATAACACTCCAGTCAAAAAATGTGATCTTAGTAGGCATCTTAGATTCCCATAAATTTTCCCAACAAAGATCAATCGAGCTAACCTTATTGAAAAAAGTGTAACAATGTCTCACATGAAAGTTATTCAGATCACGCCACCGCATAGAATCTCGAGAAGACGGGTTTAACCCCCTTATTTCTAACCATTAACAAAAGTCTATCATTGGACATGCTTTCCTCAATGTTCAATCTTCTTCTATACCTGATACGACTAGCAAAACTACTAGACCAAATGTCAAACATATCTTTGAACGATGAATCTCTACAAATAGAGATAGAAGCAAGCTCGGGGAAAACCTTCACCAAACATATACCACCACACCAAGTGTCGTACCAAAAACTAAATGAACTTCCATCACTTAAAATAAAAATTGAATGCTCCCGATAAACCTTCCACATGGCATAAATACCACCCTAAATGTTGCAACCCACGGATCTATAAGAATTTTTGGTGAACCAACCAGACTTATCATGACCATATTTACATTTAATCAATTTAGCACAAATACTATCTTTCTCAGTTGCAAATCTACTACACCATTTGAATAATAATACTTTATTAAAGGGAACAAGATTGCGGATTCTCAGTCCCCCATGACCTTTTATTAATTTAACCTTATTCTAACTCACTAAATGAGAAAATTATGAATCAGATGATCCCCATAAGAATTTACACATAATTCTCTCCATCTTCACGGCCACAGACTTAGGGATGACAAATAGAGACATCATATAAGTTGTCATTAAAGAAAGAACACTCTTGATAAGAATTAATCGACCTCCCTTAGAAATCATCTTACTTTTTCATATGGAAAGCTTCATCTCCATATTACTTATGATCGGGTCCCAAGAAGCTTTAGAGCTAGTTTTAGCCCCTAGAGGGAGTCTGAGATACATAAACGGGAAAACTCCAATTTTAAATCTCAGAATACAAGCCAATCTAATATTTCTCCTAAACGAAATTGAATTAGAGAAAAAGATATCAGACTTATCCAAATTAACACGCAATCCCAAACACGCTCCAAATAACCAAAGAATTGTTGAGGTGTTCCTTGCCATTGAGGGCGGGTTTTAAATTCTGGGTAAACGGGTCAGGGTTTTCTGTTATGAAAACGGGTTATAGTATAAATACTTTTTTTTTAGTATTTTTCTCATAACACAGTAAGGTTGAGAGAGTGAACAGATCTAGGGTTTTTTCTACTTCTTCTTGTTCTTTGGCTGATCCAGAGTGAAAGATTGGAGGAGCTTTTGATTGTGGAGGATTCCAATCATTCCTAGTGTAATCACTTCTTTCATTTGAGAGCAGGGCATATAAGTTTCTATGGAGCAACCTAAAAGTTATAATAAGAAAGGTGAGTAAAATAAGGTGTGCAAACTTGTCAAAAGTCTGTACGGTTTGAAGCAATCACCAAGGCAGTGGTATCTTAAGTTTGAGTCGTTCATGACCATCCATGCGTACATGAAGACGTCTACAGATCATTGTGTCTTTGTGCAAAAGTTTTTTTTTAATGATTTTATTATACTTATCCTATATGTTGATGACATGTTGATTGTTGGGAGAGACAAGCTCAAGATTGCCAAGTTGAAAAGGATTTGGCTAAGTCTTTTGAGATGAAAGACTTGGGTCAAGCAAGACAAATTCTTGGAATGCAGGTCATTCGTGATCGGGTGAAGAAAATGCTATGGTTGTCTCAAGAGAGATATATTGAGAAGATTTTGAATCGATTCTGTATGGACAAGGCAAAGTCAGTTGCTTGTCCATTAGCTACACACTTGAAAATAAACAAGACAATGTCTCCCAAGGATGAAGAGGAAAGACCAGAAATGTACAGTGTTCCATATGCTTCAGCAATAGGCAGTCTGATGTATGCAATGGTCTGTACAACACTGGATATAGCTCATGCGGTTGGAGTACTTAGTTGTTTCCTTTCAAATCCCGGTAAGACACACTAGGAAGCGGTTAAGTGGCTAATGAGATATCTTCGAGGGACCTCAAAATACTCTTTGTGTTATGGCACTAGAAAGGCACATGTTGAAGGGTTTTCTGATTCCGATATGAGTGGTGATATTGACACAATGAGATCAACTTCAGGGTATTTGTTTACTTTTAGAGGAGGAGCTGTATCATGGCAGTATCATCTACAGAAATGTATTGCTTTGTCTACTACAGAAGCTGAATATATTGTCATTACTGAATGTTGTAAGGAAATGAGATGGATGAAAGAATTGTTGAAAGAAATAAGCATTACACAAGACATGTCTGTGGTGTTTAGTGACTCACAAAGTGTTATACATGTGAGAAAGAATCTAAGTTTCCATTCACGTTCAAAACACATCCAAAGAAGGTACCATTGGATCCGTGAAATGCTCGAGAAGAAGGAGTTATACTTGGAGAAAGTGCATATAGATGAGAACGGGTCAGATATGATGACAAAGGGCTTGCCAAGAGGCAACGATGAGATATGTTGTGCCAAAGCCAAAATGGTTCTGGCAGGAGCGTCACGATGATGAATGTTTATAGCAACATTCTCCCATGGCTCGGAAGGGGGAGAATTGTTGAGGTGTTCCTTGCCATTGCGGGTGTGTTTTAAATTTCGGGTAAACAGGTCAGAGTTTTTTTATTATAAAAATGGGTTATAGTATAAATACTTTTTTTGGGGTATTTTTCTCATAACACAGTAAGGTTGAGAGAGAGTGAACAGATCTAGGGTTTTTTCTACTTCTTCTTGTTCTTTGGCTGATCTAGAGTGAGAGGTTGGGGGAGTTTTGATTGTGGAGGATTCCAATCATTCCTAGTGTAATCACTTCTTTCATTTGAGAGTAGGGCATGTAAGTTTCTACTATTGACATTTGTTTGATTTAGTGAAACTTATCCTTCCCGTGGACGTAGGTCGATTTTGACCGAACCACGTATATTGTGTTGTCGTTTATTGCTTTGTGCTATTTTAGCTCTTGGTAAATCTGTTGTTCGTCATAGACGATTTGGAAACTGATTTGCTACAGGTTTGATTTCTAAGAAAATCCGTAGTTTTGTTGTTGCAAAACCCAACAATAATATCACGAAGGTGCTTGACATTTCTCTTAGTAGCATGAATCATGCAAAGAGTGTCGTCTGCAAATAATAAATGAGACATAAAGAACAGAGATCGTCTCGCACCACACTCCACCACACAAAACAAACCTGCATCCTCAGCAAACGACATCAATCTAGAGAGGCCTTCCATGACAATAACAAATCATAAAGGGGACAGAGGGTCCCCTTATCTTAAACTCCTTGAACTCTCAAAGAAACCATGAGAACTCGCATTCATGATAATAGAAAATTTCATCGTCGATACGCAAAATCTGATCCATCACATCCATTTCTCCCTCATACTCATTCTATCCATAATATAAAAAAGAAACTCCCAATTAACATGATCATATGCTTTCTCGATATCGAGTTTGACTAAAGAACATTTATCTCCATATTCTTCTTGATGTGATTGCACGTGTTTAGCTTTTCCCCAAATGCAAGTCATAGGACAAATTGGTGTATCGGGATAACCTTTGGTGACCAGACCAATTTAGTCCAATCTACATACTGTTCCTTCTCGCGGATGATGTTTGATTTGATCCAAATCGTTTTGGGGCAAAAAAACGAGATTTTAGTTTTAAAAATCCAATTAGGTATAAGTAGTTTACCAATAGCTTCCTTATACGTATTATGATTAAATAAAACCAAAATATGGTTATCCATTTTGACCAATTCAAAAACAAGATTTTTTCATATTTTTAAAATACCAAATTATCGTTACTTTATTTTTTCAAATAACCCCACATAAAACCAAGCTCTTAGTGTATGCATATATAAAGAGAAAAATAATGTGTCTTACCAATTCTAGGATACCAAACGGTCTTAAGAATCTATGAGGTCATAGCTATCGAATAATTTTATAGTTACATGTCCTGTACATATTTCATTCACTATCTGACCCAACCATTTTGAGATTGCGGAATGCATCTCTAGCATCTCTTAACTAAGTTTTTGTGCCATGACGAATGCACCAAAATGATATCAATACAGATAATTGAAACACCTCCCTAAAGAAGAGACACAAAAAAATATAAATCCTAAAGAATAATTCAACATGTCCAACAAGAACCCTATATTCCATTTGAAAGCATCAATGTTAGTTATTTTTATTTTACCCTTGAATGAGACATTTGCTTACTTAAGACTTAGCTTGTTTGAAGGAGGGTTTTTTTAGTTTGTGCAAGGCCTAGTTTAATCTGGGATTGTTTGGACAAGGCTTGAAGTGACATTATTATTATTATTCAGTGTTCAAAATAAAACAGTTACAAGTAACAAGCTATAGATATAGGGATGGATCCAGGATTCGGTGGTGAGGTGGACTTACAAAAAATTTAGGGTTAGCTAAAATAAATAACGAGAAAATTTTGGATAAAACGGTTAAAAAAAAAAGGTAAGTTTTACTATTTTTTTAATAACTAAATAAACAAAATAATGAATTATATTAAAAAAAAAATTACCGTAAAAATAAAATCCGGGTGGGTTTAAGTCCACCTGAACCCCTACATAAATTCGTCCATATAGAGATCGATCAATTAAATTAATCCTACTTTAATTTAATTGATTTTACCTCCTTACCTTCAATGCCAAACGAAGAAGAAACTCGTTTCAATCTTGCAAAATTTTTCGTGAGAGAAACAGCTAGCTAGATCTAATAAGACAACGCCAAACAAACTAAGAGGAAATTGGTTTCAATCTCTCTCTGTAAGAATCTTTGTCTCCGGCCAGTTGTGAAAGAAATTATGTTATGAAACCATTTTTTGCCATGTTTGATCAACAAATCAAACAAGCCTTTGCGGTCAGAAAATATTACAATTAGTTTTAGGCTATTCTTTTTCTTTATTTAAATATAATTAAATATTATTTATCCTTTTAAATTTATTAGTTATACTATTAAAATACCCTCAAATATATATTATCATTATATATTTCTATTTTTTAATAACAATATTACAATTTTATGGTTTTTTATTAATCTTTTATTATAAAATCTTTCTTACTACTAATTAGCTTTTATTGTTTCAAATCTATTTTATTTAATAAATCACAATTTCTTTTTTAACCTAGTTATATAATACTATCCCAGTTAAGTCAAGAAAAATTCATTACACACATTTCTCTTCTCAAAATATCTAAAACACCCAACTCAATCAGTTCTGATTTTTTGGTACATTGCGTCAATTGGTATGTGATTATTTTTTTCTACGTATTTGTTTATGTATTTAAATATTTCGTTATTTCTCTCTTAATCGTAATTATTTTTTACTTTGAAGGAATAATAATGTCTTTGTGGGAGAGACTCGAGAAATTGGGCGAAGACAACTATGAAGTTGTCTATCTGACCCGTCCATTGGAAGGACATTGTCTCTGTCTGTCTATTAAAATAATGGCAGTTAAATCTGCAGAGAACAAAGATTCATCTCTCCTACACGAAAGGGACATTCTCTCGAAATTTAAAGGATGCCCTCATATAATTCGTTTATTCGGTTATGATTTCACCGTTGAAGGCACCAAAGTTTTTACTAATATCTTCTTGGAGTACGCATTGGGCGGCACTTTGCACCACCGCATTCAATCATCAAAGACCGTCGAATGCAAAGGAATCCCTGAAATTGAAGCAAAGGAATATACACTTTCCATTTTAAAGGGTCTGCGCTATATTCATGAGAGTGGATACGTCCACTGTGATATAAAACCCGAAAACATATTAATGGTCGACGAGAAGGCCAAAATATGAGACTTTGGTTTTACTATGCAGCCCCTCTATCTTCCAAGGATGATTATAGGGACGCCACACTATATGCCTCCAGAATCATTAAATGATGGAGAGTATGATACTTCTACCGATATTTGGGCATTGGGATGCTCATTGTTTGAGATGATCACATCAATTCCGCAATGGAAATGCCAAAATATGAACCAAAAACTTATTAAAATAATAAAGCGGACTAAAATGTCCAAAGATGTTTTCGATTTTTGGAAGATGTGCACAATTAAAGCTCCTAAGAAAAGGTGGAGCGTCAATATGCTTCTACAACATCCGTTCATCGTCGGTAGGAGCCACGATCCTCCTCCCGCCCAAAATAGCACATAGGCGTTCCTTTACTTCCTTACATTGATTCCTAAACGGTATTTGATTAATAAATTTGTTGTAAATTTTATTTTTGTTATATGGTTATTTCATTACTTTTTTGTTTTATTTTAGGATTTATAAATTAAGTTTGTGTGAAATCTTGGAAGAATGTGTATAATACAACAAATAGAGACTTTTGGTTTATATAATTAATAAGAAGGTATTAATGTAGACTTAGACTTACAAATTTATTTATAATGATCTTTTACTTCATGTTCATTCACCATATGGTGCAGGCATCCGTATATAGAGTTTTGGATTGCAACTAGTCTTAAAAAACATGTCAAGAGGTGAGTGAAATATTATTTTCTTTACTTTTCAAATTATAATATTTACAATTGATGTCCCTTTCTAATAAAATACGTATATTTTTTATATGGTATGAAAGGTGCAGTTTTTATACACCAAAATTTACTCAATCTTCGTACGCCTCTCGTCGACAATCAAATTATCCAATTGCCGTGAAATTTGTATTGCTCGTAGATCCAATCAATCATTTCGACTATAAGAACAATTTATCGTATGCGAATGTAAGTTATGATACATCGTTTTTAAAATTAATTATTCTAACATATAATATAATTATAAAGTTTAAGGATTTCATTTTCTTTTATACGAACAAAGGACTTATGTTGTTAGATTATGTGGAGTATAAGACATACAATATGGATGGATCACTAATGAATTATTTCTTTTTGTTTGATACTGCAGTTGAAAAATATTCCATCTTGATTCCAAAAAATACAAGTTTCATTAAATTGAATTGTTGTTGCATATGATTCATCCTTAACAATAAAAGTGAGTTTTTCTTAACTAATGAATAAATATTTGTCTTGGTACTTTGTGTTGGTCGATAGATTATAATTTTATTTCTTGACCTCCTTCTTCCCTAGCTTTAGTTATAACTAGATGGTTTAACAATATTAATATTGTTTATGAAGTAATTTTGATCATTCTTATATATTCTATCTTTTTAGGGATAGAGAGTTATACAAGCAGGAGTAAGTTGCATCAAAGGACTTTTAGGACATAAATGGCATATCTACAAGAGTTCTAACACAATTATTCTGAGGTCAAGTCACATATGGGCATAATTCAAGGAAGGCTCCTCTAACTCAATATGAATCAGTAAGACCTATAACCTAATTGTTGTGGATGGTTCATGAATGAGAGACAAAAATTAAAATAAATTTGAAAGTACGTATAGTATTGAAATCACTACTAGTTGTCCGTTTGAAAACATCATCTTCCCCGGTTAAAAAAAGAGAAAAAAAAAGAAAAAAAAAGGAAAAACCGGAAAAAAATGAAAAGTCTCAAATATAAAGGGCATCAGTATACCGATTCCTGCTTATATGGACTCCAAATGTATTTATTATAAATAACTCTTAATCATATGCAACAAGAAGCCTAGCTACCATTTGAAAGCATCACCAATCAATCAATGTTTACCTAAGGCGGCCTTGTTTGATTTGGGATTATTTGAATAACCTTCTTTCTTTTCTTTCTTTGATGTAGGTTATAAAAAGTCAGCTATTTTGGATAAAGGGCATTACGGTATAATTATGAATCCATCCAATTTCCATGAACTCTATTGCAAATAGCGCTCATCCACCTAACAGTATCTATAACATGAACCAAATAAACAAGACATAGTCTTGTAGAAGAGGTTTACAATACAATGAATTTTATTTATTGATAATTTTATTAATTTATTATATTCAATGTTATTTGTATATCTCTATTGTATTTTCACAATAGTTAATTGATCTAAACTAATATTAATGACAATTTATATTTGAGGTAGGTATTAATTTATCTATTTTCTATTATTTGATTCATTAATATTTTTTAAGTCAACTTTTATTATAAGTGCGCAAATATAAGGATTGAGAAACTCAGACACTGTATCGTTAATTAGAATTGAGAACTTAGGTTCAATAATACAAGTTTTGATCCATCTTCTCTATTTCACTCCAAAACCCATATTTCAAGGAGAAAAAAAGAGAAAATCTCAACTGACGTGATCAAAAGCTTTTTGATATTAAGTTTACAAAAGCATCTTGTCCCCTTTCTTCTAGTAATAGAGTCAATGCACTCATTTGCAATAAGAGAAGCGACGGTGATTTGTCTATCTTGTACGAACGATATCTGGTTAGGAGAAATGAGTTATGGAAAAAGAACTCTGAGCCTATTAGCTAAAGTTTTCGCCAATATTTTATAGAAGCTCGTCACAATACTAAAAAGTCTGAAGTGTTTGAGTTCTTTGTCCCCTTAATCTTTCTAACAAGGAAAATAAAGCTAGATTCCTAAATTTCCTCAATTGTAAAATCATGTTCGATAGTGGACTTTTGTTGCTCGCTTTGTTAAAGTCGTTTCCTCCCAAAATCTGTCTCTTGCAAATTAGCTATGTGAGAAGACTCTCATAGAAAGAGTGAATGGAATCCCGAATAGAGTTTTCCTCGACGAATCTCAATATCGTTTACCTTAAAGATATATATCTGATTATATTTTCTTTAATAGTTTGTAAAGTTGTGGAAGAATTTGGTATTAGAATCCCGAATGCCCAGATGTTCCATTTGGTAAAGCATTTGAACTTAATGGATATTGAAAAAACCCCAAAAATAGTTTCTTCCACTTGAAAGAGATATGTGTTTCAAATAACAAGGATTCTGCCCGAATGTCCATTAGCATTTAGATTTGCCCATTTAACTTTTTACCTTCTAGTTAAACCGATAAGGAGGTTTTCCTCAAGATTCGAGACCATTATTTCTTGAAGAACAATAATGTCGCAATTACAAGAGTTAATGAAAGAGAAAATGAAAATTACTTTTCTAGGGTTATTCAAACCCCTCACATTCCATGAGATTTTCTTGTATAACATAACAAACCTTGGGTTGATTGAGGTTCCGAAATCATCATTTCAGGTGATGACTGGGCAGAAACGATCGTTAGTTGCCTCTACAGATATCGTGGTTTCCCTGTTGTAATCGGAGTTGCAAATTCATTCCTTACACATTTTTTTAGTGTATTTGATGTCCTTTGATTTGCTATCTATGACTTCAATGTGAACATTATTTGCAAAACTCATCAGATCTTCAAATTCTCCTTCGGATTCGTCATCAATGCTTTTATGAGAATTGTTAACATCAAGTGTTATCGTCCATACTAGAAAAGTTTCTTTAGGGGGATTCGATAATGAATGGGTAGTGTGGTAAAAAAGGGGGATGTAGGTTAGTGGTTTTGAGGTTGGATATATGGAGGAATAGTTTGCATTAAGGGTTCACTAGAGGTAAGTTTGTGTGAATGAAAAAAAGTGAAGAAATTGTGTGGCATAAATGATGAGTGAGGATATAATAAGGATGAGAGGGGTTGGATGAGGATAGGGTTAGTGGTGGTCGATGGGGGATGACGTGCCAATGAGTTTGGATTTAGGTTTTGATGTATGTTAGATGACATGTTATACTTACGTCTTCTTGTGTAGAATATTATAGGGGGGTTTATATTAGGTTGGGATTTAGGTCAAAAAGAGATTGAGTTGTACAAATAGGTTATAGTGAGAAATGAGGTTGTGTATTTGTTATATTAGAGAAGGTAGACAGTTGAATCGGTTAAATGTGGGGATGGAGGGTGTGTGAGAATGAGGGGTGGATGGGGAGTGATCTATATTGGTGATGTTCTAGCTTTAGAGTGTATCTATAGTGGTTGATTGATTGGATGTTAGAGGATAGTTTGGATAGGGAGGATGTTTGGTCTAGAAATTTTATTATGGGTCGGGGTTGCGTGGTTGATTCGTGGATTTTGATGTGTTCTACCTTGCTCATTGGATCTCGACAATGTTGGACCACTATCCACAATTGATACTGTTATAGATGATTTTGACCAAGCCGAGAGATCGTAGATAAAACCTCTATCCTCTATCTTAATCTGAGTTGGAATCGATCGTCCCGTGTTGTTAACCTTTATTATGGCCCATTAGTTTTAACCAACGTTGCTTCATCAATTTTTAGCAAGTTGCCGCAAGAGTTACTAATCTTTATGATTGCTTCAAATTTCCATAAATGGATCGGTTACTTTATCTCTATTGCTAGTAAACGTGAATAAGTGGAATGAGTCACAAAGATCCCTAACTACAACAATGCGCTAAATCGAAATGACCTCTATGACCAAGGATTGGAGATCATTTGTAGTGAGGTTAACCCCGTTCTAGGGTTCATAGAGATCCACAAGGTTTGAATCGAGGGAGAGATTGGAAAACTTATACTTCTCCGAAACATCATCTTTATGGCTAAAAACATAATGTTTTATACCTTATATAATTAGGTTGTAAAATGAGCCCTCTACGTTGAGAGGAATGCTGATCCAAAATATGTAATCACCATCACACAGAATTTTCCTTGTCTATTCGAGCCAACCCATAATGATGCATCTTTTTTATTTACGAATCTTCTCATTTTGTGGAAGCGATATTGAGGCCTTTTGGACCACTACGACAATAATCTTGCATCAATAAGGCTCAAGTGAATATTTTGAGGGCAGCGTGAACCCTTCTTGAGGCATATGATAGCTATTTTTTCATTATTGCTTTCTTATAACTCAATGATTTTGTCACCAAATCTAATAGGGTGACGCTAACGTCCAATTGAAGAGCCTTTAAGAACCGCCAAATATGACCAATCCTATCTAACTTGGGAACCAACTAAGGGGGTGGAGATTTTATTAGGGTTTCGATTTTGGGTTGTGGGTTAGTGTGGGCAGTCAGTTTAGGGTTAGGGTTAGGATTAAGGTGGACGGTCGATTTAGGATTAGGATTAGGGTTAGGGTTAGGGTGGGAAGCCGATTTAGTGTTAGATTTAGGGTGAGCGACCAGTTTAAGGTTAAAGTTATGTTGGGCAATCGATTTAGGGTTAGGTGTATGGATTGAAGATGGGGTATGGTCTTATGTTATTGGGTTGGGGTTGTATGTAGGGATGACAATGGGGCAGTTCGGTTCGGGGAATGGCAATACCTTCCCCGCCTCGAATCTACCCACTCCTCCCCGATCGAGAACGGGGTTTCCCCACGGTGTACTACTGAAATCGAAAAATAATTTTAATTTAAAATATAAATAATAAAATAAAATAATTCATATATTTAGAGTTATAAGTTTTCAAAATATTAAATAAATACCAAACAAAAATAACATTCAATAATAATAATTTTAAAATATTAATTACCAAAACAATTAAACCTCCGATAACAATAATGTGTTCAAAATATAACATAAACTCTAATAGACTATATCTCCATTCTTCATCTTCAAATGGTTAGGATCACATTCTCTATTAATAAAAAAAATACTAATAAATAAAATGAAGTATTATTATATATTTAATTATAAAGATTAATTAAAGAAATATAACCTCCTCCTTCTTTTCATTTTCATCATCTCAAAATTTTATTACTATAAAAAACGACCTAGTGGGATTGTACCATGTTCAATTGGCACTAATAACATTAGATTTTACATTCATAAAAAAGTATTAATAAATAATAATACAAAATAATTTTCTTGATTAATAACATCATAAAAATTCATAACCTCTCTCTTCATCCTCCTCTTCAGCATCTTCATCATCAAAATCTAATAAAAATAAAGAATAAAATATTAAATTTATTAATAGGATAAATAAATTAATAAATATTCAAATTACCTATATTTTCAAACTCGAGTACACATTAGAGCTTCAAGTATATTTAGAGTTAATCTACTCCTGTGAGAACTTAACACTTTTCCAGAAGGACTAAAAGTATATTTAATAGTGGATATTGGAATTGCTAAAATATCTTTAGCAATAATTTGAAGAAGTGGATACTTGCAAGCATTCATCTTCCAAATATCAATATATCAAAATCTTCACCACAATCTATAGGACTTGTATTTTTGTTAAGAAATATTCACCACCATTTACAGAGGAGATAAGTGTTGAAAATGGATAAGTCCTTAATTTCGATTTTGCCGTCAACAACGTCTTTGTTGTGTCCAATGTAGGGATGGCAATGGGTACCCGTATACTCGATACCCGTGGGTACCCGATGATCGGATTTGGGTATTTTAAATCGGGTTCGGGGTCGGAAATAGGAGTAAAAAATATTACCCGATCGAGTTTGGGATCGGGGATGAGGAGTATTGGAAACTAGGAGTGTAAATGAGCCGAGCTATTCGTGAGTCGCTCGATCAAAGCTCGATTCGAGTTCGGTCAAAATCGAATTCGAGTCGAGCTCGAGCTAGTTTGTTTAAGATTCGAGCCAAATTCGAGCTCATGTAAGACTCGATTGATGGCTCGTCGAGCTTTTTCGAGTCTAATCATATGTTTTATATATATATATATTACTTTTAATCAAAATTTGAAACATACTCATAAGACTATTTATGGGCTTATTGCTTATGATACTGATACCAAAATTATTGGTACGTAAAAGGTATGAGATTTTCAATATTTTAGTATATCAAGATATACCAGAATAATATTTCTAAATTAAAAAATATATATTATATAATATTTCTAAATAAATAAATAAATTTGATATTAATTTAATTATAAAAATATATATTTTTTAAATCAAATCAAAATAATTATAGTTTTTTTATTAATATGTAATTGAAGATTTGAAATATTTGTGTGATGAACTAGTGATTTATTAATAGTGATTTAGGTTTTTTTAATATAAAAAATTAATATTTAAATATATTTAAATTCGAGCCTTTCGAGCCGAACTTGAGCCTATGGTTATATGATCGAGCCAAGTTCGAGCTTAATATTAAAAGCTCGATCGAGCTCGAGTTCGAGTCGAGCCAATAAAAAATAATTTGAGCCGAACTCGAGACAGGGCTAGTTCGAGTCTGGCTCGACTCTTTTACACACTATTGGAAACTCAAACCCGATACCCGAATATATTAATATATATATATATATTAATAAATTTTAAATGTCTTTTCAAATTCCACTTAATAAGTCATAGCCATCATTAAGTAATATATTTTTATTAAAAAAAATATAATTATATTTTATCGATTCGGTTCGGGGATCGGCTCTGTGCCTATAAATACCAACCCGCCCCGAACCTCATTCAACATATTTTGAGTTTTTTCCGATCCGTCCTGATCCCCGGTCAAAGCGGGGGATAACCATACCAATCGATTCGGTTTGACTAGGTTTTAGCATGACGGTTTCAAATTGGCATCCCTAGTTGTAGGTAGGAATAGAAAAGTTATAAAATTGTTTGAGGTGGAGCGGTTGGCGGCGGGATTGAGGTCGCTCTCTCTTCGTCTGTCTGTGTGGGAGCTGGGAAGGGAGGTGTTGGTCGGTAGGACCATAGCTCCCTCTCTCTCATCTCTCTAGCTCTAGTTGATTATTAATATTATAATATCTCTTTTTTGATATTTGATTAATTATTCTTTATAATGATCTAGGGAAATAAATGATAAATTATTGACGAAGAGAAGAGAAAAAATAGAGTGAAGATTGATTCAAGATATGTCACTTGATCATCTCATATATAAGTTAAAGGAAATAATTATAAATCTGGCATGAAATATTATAGGTACATTTTTTAGATTAGTGAAGATTTTTAATTCTATTGAGTTTTGTATAAACAAATATCCCTTAATGGAATAACACTATATGATTTTCTCTTAAATATTTTTTTTCTCTTAATTTACTAACAAAGTAATTTTATATCGATAGATGTCTTCTTTTTCAAAATAATTTCTATAGATTCAATACTAATATCGAATTCAAAAATTTTGTCCTTTAACAAATAGGTAAATCTCTAGATAATAGAGAAAGAATGTACATATCAAAATATTGAGTCATGAATATCTAGCTTAACTAGTTTGTAAACAATTTTTTTCAAATAACTAAACTAAAACAAATACAAAAACATAATATAATATTGATTTTTAGTTAAAGTTTTTTATAAAATAAAGACAAAATCATTACCTCAATATAAGTTCAAATTATAGACCTTCACTTTTTCACCCCAACTTTAAATCAACAAAAATCTCTTTACTTACGTAATATCTAACACGTTCCAAATATTACTAAAATTTTGGTGAGTATCGCGAGATTTTCGTCATATAATAACGTGTTTTTTGAATTTTACCTGAATGTTTGTCTTTTTAAGGACCGAGATACGAAGACAGTACTTCTTAAGGGATTACTCAAGTTAAGACTTTATTGCATTGAACCTATTGAATGTTTGTTTTCAACATGTTCTAATAAACAAGTGTTTATTAGTTTTCGATCTCTAGCTAAAATTTTGCATTCACGATTGGACATCCTTCTAGCGCTACTACATCAATAGTTATATATCACAATTTAAATTACCAGTTTCAAGTAGTAATACTATTTTTTTGGATCATATCAATATGTGAAAGCACACATAAACTACCTTTTTTGGTTTTTAAATCTACACATATGGATCCTTTAGACCTAATTCATTAGGATGTTTAGGGACCTACTATTGGATTTTTGTGTACTGGTTGTCATTATTTTGTATATTTTGTAGATGATTTTAGCAAATTCACATAGATATATACTCTAAAGAAAAATTATGTTGTTTTGAATATGTTTATTAACTTTCTTCGATTTGTTGAAAATTTGTTTAGTCATAAAATCAAAATATTATAAATTGATTGGAGAGGAGAATACAGAAATTCTAAATCACTAACGAATCATCATAGTATTTTACACCGCTTATCTTGTCCACATACTAGTAGCAACATGATATTACTGAATGAAAAATTCGTCACATTACGGAAATTGGTCTCACTTTATTGACTCGTGCATCTATGTCACTACATTATTGGAATGAAACTTTTGAAACGACCACATATCTTATCAATCGTCTTCCTACTACGACATTACATCAACATTTACTATTCGAGACTATATTTAACTTTTCTCCTAACTATGTTTTTTTTAAGACATTTGGATGTTCTTACTATCCACTCACACGACCGTACAATCAACACAAACTCGATTTTTATACTACTGGATGTGGTTTACTTGGTTACAGCTCATCTCACAAAGGTTATAAGTGTCTTCACACTCTATTTGGACGAATATTTATCCATCAACCTGTCACTTTTGACGAACTCACTTTTCTTTTTAAAAGTAAGGACCTTATGCACTTGTCTAAACCACCTAAAGATAATAAGATATCTCTTTCAATAACTATACTTAATTCATCAATACCACATTTATTACCACATATCACTTCACTGTCTCCACCATCACCCTCTTTGACCTCCACAACATCACTAAACACTATATCATATTCTTCTACTACTATTATCGTTCCTTCAACACAACCAATTATCACAATAGTTAATACACATAAATCTTCTACTCGTTAGATGATCATATGCAATAAAGCATGATTCATGACCTCATTAGCTCTCATTGTCACTTCTTTCGCTACTACACCTACGTGTTTTACTAAAGCTAATAAGGATCTGCAATGGCGTCTTGCCATGGCAAATGAATATAATGCTTTTATTCAGAATAAAACATGGTCTCATATGCCTCGTACACCATCTCATAATCTTGTTGGATATAAATGGGTTTTCAAACTCAAGCATAAAGGTTATGGGTTTATTGATTGACATAAAGAACTTCTTGTGGCTAAAGGGTTTCATGAACAACAATGTATTGATTATGAAGAGACATTCAGTCGTGCGGCAAAACTCACTACTATTCATGTTATTCTTTCTTTGACAATATCTTATCAATGGTTCATTCATCAACTTAATATTAGTAATGCATTTCTTCATGGGTCTCTACTAAAAGAAGATTACATAACACAACCATCCAGATTTTCCTAATCATATACGCAAACTTTACAAAGCAATATACGGTCTTAAACAGTCTCCTTATGCTTGGTATGCTACTGTCCGGACTGCTCTACTATCTCTTGATTTCATAGAATTAAAATTCGACACGGGTTTTTTCACGTGTCATGCACCTCAAATAATCGCATACATTTTAGTATACGTGGACGATATTATTCTCATAGGCAACTCTAAATCATTTCTAACAAAAAAAATATACTTCAATTAAATAAACTATTCCATGTTAAAAGATTTAGGTCAATTACATTACTTTATTGAAATGGAATCCACTCGTAACAAAGATGGTTTATTTCTTTGTCAGTATGTTGACGATTTTCTCACTCGGGCTAATATGCTTCAAGCAAAGTCATTACACACTCTCGTCTCTACTAACTCCACTCTTTTTAAACATGATAGTGATCATTTATCTGATCTGTTTCTCTATCCGGGTATAATAGAGGCTCTACATTATCTTACACTCACTCGTCTTGAGTTAGCTTTTGTTGTCAATCAAGCTTATCAATTCATGCAAACTCCCACATCTTCTCATGAGGGAGTGGTTAAACATATTCTTCGATACCTTCGTCCTAAGTTTTTCATATGTTACTTAACTTTTCTATTACTATTATAAATATCGTAAATATTAAAAATTCAATCTTAAATAACATTACTAAGTAAATTTTAAACCATAAACCTTAAACATTCAATCTTAAATAACATTGTTAAGTAAATATTAAATTATAAACCATAAACCTTAAACATTCAATTAATAATACTATTTCAATCTTTCTTTTTTTAAGAATACAATCAAATAGTTCTAATTTTATTTATATTATCAATTATGACATCAAAGTGTGAGAAGTAAAATAAGGGTGGCCCAAACAGGTCAGTCCAACAATAAGGTAACATATATAGTTACATAGGGTCTTACTTCTTTGGCCCCCAATTTTTCAAATATAATAGTATTATTAATTGTATATTATATTATTAATTATTTTTTTCTTTTTTTCTTTTCATATTAAATATATTTTATTTGGTATATATAACTTTATTATATCCTCAAAATATTTAAAAAAAATTATTTAAAACTTTAAGAGCCACCAAATTTAAATGTGTATAGTGTAACTTAAAGGGTATTGATATATATGAATAAAATAAAAAATATAATTTAAAATAAATGGTATTTTAGTATTTTGGTTAATGAAATGAGTGATGTGATTGTTAAGAAGTGATTGATTAAAAAATTGATTTTGAATAGTTTTTTAAAAACCCAAAGAAAACAAGGCCTAACTTTTAACGCAATGGATGACGATGACGAACGTTTCAAAATGATATCAATATAGAGCACTGAAAATCCTCCATAAAGAAGAGACACAAGCGGAGTATATAATTAAATAAATATAACTTATTAGAATAACTTAAGTGACAAAAGTCTTATCTAAAGAGAGATATAACGTTAACCAGAAACACGAGACATAGTCTATTTTCACAATGGTTAATTCAAGGTTTTAAAAAAAAATGGTATGAAATATTTGTTGAAATTCAAATAGATTAATTAATTATATTTTTTTTTAGAGTAACGAACTTGTGAAAAGGATGAACGAGCCTTCAGCGTAAGTAACTGAAAAAACTGATCAGTCCTTTTCATCCTCATTCTCTCTTACTATATTTATATAAATATATATAATATGGATCGATATTACCGCTTTGATAAACTTCATTTTGCATTGATCTTCTGTTCATTGATCTATCTCTACCGGCGAAATGGGAAACAATCCGGTCAAGATTCTCGTCACCGGCGCTGCTGGTAATAACTTCACATCAAATCCATCTACATTGTTTAATTTGTTTTATGTTCTTTAACCTAGATTCAAGCCATTTTTGGCATTCTTTCTTCATCGCCTTTCCTCCAAGTATACGTGTGATCATCATTGTTAATTTATTGTTCTTTTCTTCAGATCAAAGAGATCTAATATTGAATCAGTTTCAGCAGTTGATTGCATATCCGATTACTATTTAATTGATTGAATTCTGATTTGGCAAAAAATTGCTTACAACCTGTTTGATATTTAGCCAGATAGAATGGATCACTTAGAATTAGTTGAGAAATTTGTTGTTCCTTTGAGTTGTCTTTATCTTTCATGGAAATTGATCAGACACATATGGAGTTTCATGAATATTGAACGAGAACCTGTTACAGTTCTAGTAACCGGTGCTGCAGGCATGCTTAATGGTTACTATCGTTGATTTTGCAAATTGAACTGTTTTTTTTATTATTATTGTGATTGATTTTACAGGACAAATTGGATATGCTATTGCTCCTATGATTGCTAGAGGGGCTATGCTTGGCCCAAATCAACCTGTTATTCTTCATTTGCTTGATATTGAACCTGCTGCTCAGGCACTGGAAGGTGTAAAAATGGAATTGATTGATGCTGCATTACCTCTACTTAAAGGTTTGATCTAAACAAGCATATTTAGAAATTGTTATTTTGTCCCCATAAGTAAAAATCATTCAAATTGAAGATGATATTATTTTGTCCCCATATATTATATGTTTTTCTCTTTTCTTTTTATCATGATCTGTATTATAGGATGATTTTGATTAAGCCTATATAAACTACTATTTTGTGAAAATAATGATCCATATTATAGTATTATACCATCTAGATGAAGAGTTAAAGCTGAGTTTGGACGGAAAACAACGATAAATTTTTTAAAAGATACTTTTTTTTGTCAAAGTATCATATTCAGATACTAATTAAGATGAGATAATGTTCTAGAACATAACTTAGTTATACATATATTCATACACTTGATGACGTATTCTTATTCAAACTCCAGGTGTTTTCAAACATAGTGTCGTTTTTTGTTTTTCTTTTGGATCACAATTAAATTAGTTTTTATCATTGATCCATATTATCTTCATTGTCACAAGGTAGATTTTTGTAAAGATTGTGATGAACATGAGAAAGATGTATAACAAAAACTTCATTATTTTCTTCATCATAATCCAAACATGATAGTTATATATATTATCGTGTTTAAGTTTGATTCGGTATATAGATTATTTTGGATCATGATCAAATTATTTATGATCATAGATCCATATTATTTTACAGGTCACAATGTAGACTTTTTTCAGGATAATGATCAATATGAATATGATGATTTTCTTCATTACAATCCACATTATGTGAACTTTTTGCTTCATTTTCTATACTTAGTTATTTAGGTCATCTTTACTTTTGACAAACACAACAAACGTAGATTTATCTCGACAATAATCGAGATGAAAAAATTTGATACAAAAACAACATACCCAATTGTTGCTAATTATATTCCAAATAGATTAAAAATAAATTTCAGTTTCTTTGGTTGTGACAGGGGTGGTTGCCACTACAGATGTGGTTGAAGCTTGTACAGGCATAAACATCGCAATAATGGTTGGTGGATTTCCTAGAAAAGAAGGGATGGAACGAAAAGATGTGATGTCCAAAAACGTATCTATATACAAAGCCCAAGCTACAGCTCTTGAACAACATGCTGCTCCCAATTGCAAGGTGAATTTGTATAATTATCTGTTTTCAAATTCACGAGACTTTTATTAATACAAACTTTAACAATTTGTAATTGGTTTTAGGTGCTGGTTGTTGCTAATCCAGCCAATACAAACGCTTTAATCCTAAAAGAGTTTGCTCCTTCAATACCCGAGAAAAATATAACATGTCTTACTAGACTTGACCACAATAGAGCCCTTGGTCAGATTTCAGAAAGGCTTGATGTTCAAATTTGCGATGTTAAGAATGTTATCATTTGGGGTAATCACTCGTCGACTCAGTATCCAGATGTCAATCATGCAACTGCAGAAGAGAAATCTGTTAGAGAATTAGTCAAGGACGATGATTGGTAACAAGATGAATTAATCAACATTTCCTCGGATTATCCATGTGAACTTTTATTTTTCTGATAGGTTGAATTCTGGGTTCATCACGACAGTGCAACAACGGGGTGCAGCCAT
Source organism: Impatiens glandulifera (assembly GCF_907164915.1). Classification (NCBI taxonomy): domain Eukaryota; kingdom Viridiplantae; phylum Streptophyta; class Magnoliopsida; order Ericales; family Balsaminaceae; genus Impatiens; species Impatiens glandulifera. Next base: position 76,440,017 of record NC_061862.1, on the reverse strand, counting down.
TATCAAAGCTAGGAAGCTATCAAGTGCATTGTCTGCTGCAAGTTCTGCTTGTGATCACATGCGTGATTGGGTCCTTGGGACCCCTGCGGGAACTTGGGTTTCCATGGGTGTGTATTCAGATGGGTCATATGGGATTCAACCAGGACTTATTTACTCTTTTCCTGTAACTTGTAAGGATGGAGAATGGTCAATTGTCCAAGGTTTGTTTTTTTCAATAATCTACATAGTTTGTTCTTTTAACAACCATTTAATGAAAAAGATATGAATTATAATATGAATTAATGGTGTGGCAGATTTGGAGATTGATGAACTGTCAAGGAAAAAGATGGATTTGAGTGCAGAAGAGCTGATAGAGGAGAAAGCAATAGCATATTCTTGTCTCAACTGATCATGCACATCTTCAAGATGCTTAGTTAGTTATTATTATTATTAGTAGAATAATAATAACATGATTATTATTATGGTCTTTTATTAATTTTATTAACTTCCATGTAATCTGGATGATGCACAAAGTATTTGAATAATAGATACTTTTATTTATATTTATGTTTTTATGCAAAACTTTCTTTAGACATTTATTATTAGTATTGTTGAAACTAGAACGACAAATGAGTCAAGCCAGTTTGAGCTCGAACTCGACAAGATAAAGTATTTATTAGCTCGACTCGAACGAGTTTATAAATTTGAGCTCGAGCTTAACCATTTCTCTAATAACTTCACTCGATTCGAAAACTTGAATTAAAATTAAATTTTCATATATTTATAAAGAAAAAATATTTATTTTAGATTTTAATATTAAAATATATATATTATCATGCTCGAAAAAGTTTAACAAACCACCAAATAAGTACTATTTGAACTTGAGCTCGCCTCGAAGAATAAATAAGTTAATTTGAGCTCGACTCGAACTTGGTCAAAATCAAATTCAAGTCGAGCTTTGACCGAGCGGTTCGCAATCAGTTTGACTCATTTGTCGCCCTAATTGAACATGTTAAGTTAGTTAAAGATGAAGAAATCTTTTTAAGCAACTAAAAATGATGATCTCAAAAGAGAAAAAAAATGAGAATCGATAAGGATTTTGTGGAAGTGGGAGTATTTATTTGGTAAAAAGATTTAAATAGTATTAATATATTTAAATAAAATAAAATTTATTTTAATATTTTAATTAATTAATTTAATAGATAATACACAAAATAATAATAATAATAAAATAAAATAAATTGATATTTGACTTAAGTCTATATGCTTACCTGGTTGCTCATTCCTATTATTATTATAGTTTGAAATATTTAGAAATTTTAAATTTTAATTAGTTTAATTATTAAAATATTTATTTAATGAAAATAAAAAAGATATATTTTAATAATTTTAAAAACAAATATAATAAAATCTTACAAAAATACACATATCATCAGCCTTTCCCTCTTTGTATATATATATATCAGTCGGCAATCACATAAACTCTCTGCACATTCTAAGAATCAACCATGAACAACTTGCAAGAACGCTTTTTCGAAGTCGAAATAGAAGCTGAAAAACTCTTACTCGCAAGGCATCAGGTAATCTAAATTCCCAAAATTGATTCACATTTATACATCTTTTCCTCTCTCAACCACTCCTTACATTTACAGTTGGTAGAGAACGATAGATTGAGGAACGCAAATCGCGAAGCACTGACGGCTCTCAGAAAGAGGGCTCGCACCACCACGACGAGCGTTCCTTCTCCTTTCGAGTCGATTATGAGAGAGATTGAAGGCTCTGTATCGACTCCTTTAGTGAAAGAAGTTTGCTCAACTTGCGGCAATCATGATTCAATGGAGAAGACTTGGTTGATGTTTCCTGGAACTGATGTATTTGCTAAAATTCCATTTCACGCTGCTCATACTATTCTAGACCAAGGTTTGACCTAATTTCTTCATACCTAAGTTTACTCATGTTAATTGTTGAAAAACTAGGGTTATTCGATTGATTCACTAGTTATTGTTTGATAGTCTTATATATGCATATCTAAGCAGACTTCAGAATCTTCTCAAGTATCCTGTTCAAGCACACTGTGGAATTTACTTCTGAACTTGAAACTTTTAATGAGAAGGATAGATACACTAGGAATTAACCTATGTTGTAGAACTAGTAGAATCAAATAGAAACACAACATTGCAGAGATTGCGAGGATTCGTTCAAAATACAAGAACTTGAAAAGAAAAAGAAGAGAAAGACTACTCACCTAAGAAGTGAGTCAACTACTCAGGTGGCAATAAGTTTGATCTAAGGGTCTTATTACTTTTTGTTTTTGAAAATGGTCTGAATACAAAGACTCTACTCGAATGCATGATCTTACATACAAACATGAGCTATTAAGCTCAATCGCTGAGCTAAATTAGTTTTCATACTAAGGGGCTTATTACTATGATGTCTCATGTTCGATTACCATTGAAAGTACCATATCGATATGGGAGGTCAGGGCGGTGGATTGCTCTGCCAGCATCATCCAAAAAATAGTCGAGATGTGCGGAAAACTGTCAACACCTTGGTTACAATAAAAAATATACAAAACTAAATAATCCTAACAAGGACATGGATTAATCTTTCTATATAGTTGGCCTTTTTTTGGTAGATTAGGCTAGCACAACTTCCTACCACCATGTTCTTTCACTTCAATGAAGTTGCTTTTCAGTTATAAACGAATTTGAGACATTGTCCTCTTAAAATCAAGACTCTTACCACTTAAGCTGCCCTGACTTATGTGTTTCGTACAACTCAAATAAGGGATCTGAATAACACAATTCAATCAAAGTGTTTCTTAGGAGAAGTGGATTATGGGAAGCCAAGAACCTACTGCAACTTATACTTCCAGTTTTTCAGAGTTCCCTCTTTTGTACAACTTCTTTTATTCCTCATAGTTTTGTTGAACATGCCCACAGTTTGTGTCAGTGGGCTAAACACAACAAGACTTTTGGTGATATTGCTGCTTCTGATATCCCACCTCGTTGTGTTTCTGCTTGTAACTCTCCATTTGTCATTGTTTAGAATGCCTTTGTATTAGCAAAGAAGAGTCCATTTAATGTGTAACAAGCTATTAGTTGCTAAACAAGATCTCTATGTTTCAATAATATCATTCTCCCTAAAAAAAATGGCTCATTTGGCATTAATTTCTCTTTCAGTTTCTCAATTTAGCTTGCTTTTACTTTTGCAGATCAGTCGTGTCTGGACCTCGACTCAAGGAAATTGCAAAGCATTGTGAAAGAGAAATCGTTCTTGATCTCAGATAAAGGTGCCATTGCAGACAAGATCAGCCCAGGTGTTTTCAAATCTCTTGTTACCCTTACAGATAAGCCATAGTAGTAACAGATATTGCAGATGTGAGTATTATTATTATCTACTCTTTGAGATTTTCATCCTTGATTATGAAAAATTAACAAAACTTGAAATTGGGTGTTGTTTTGTTCATCAAATCGATAAATCTCATTGCCCAAACTTTATTGTTACTTTCAGTTGTATTATCTCTTTTTTGTAATTCAGTTTATGCCTCCTTTCCTTCTTGGAATGACAATATTGACTGATCTAGAGGAAATTGTTTCTCCCTTGTGTTTATCTTCTTATAGATATTTCCTTTTGTTCTTATATGATTGTATTTTCTGAAAATATACGCTATTTTTTGGTTGTTGTTGATATCTCTTCTGGACGTGAATCCTAATGGGATCACACTTGAATACAAAACTTAGTCAAACACTAATTCAAGAATTTAATGGCGTTTACGTTTCCTTCTAAATCTTAAGAAGTTCCTTTATGAAGTATCGATAAACCTTTTTGATCGATTCTTTTGTGCTACCACAAATTACTTATTTTTGTAACTTTGCTAACTAAATAGAAAATGAATCGCACTCCAAATGAGAAGAGAAACTCAGCGTTCTCAAAAAAAAATATTGATCGAAACTTTAATCTTGTGATACAAAGCGAAACCCTTCTAAACGAGCTGAGTCAAGTCGAACAGTTCCTGGCTTGAGTTCGACTCGTTTAGCATATATTCGAGTTCGGTTCGTATCTATGGTTCATTGCTTGAGTTCGACTCGTTTACAAGGCTTCACGCCTAGGTGAAGAGCTTCCCATTTTATTTTGTGTTGTTAAATATTAATTTTTAAATATATATTAATTAATATTAAACAATATTTTGAACGAACATTTTTGCGAGTCCATAAAGAAGCCTCTAAACGTGAGCTGCTATAGCTGGGCTTGTTTAAATTTTTAAGTTTTTAAATGAGCTCAATTTCGGCTCGTTAAGACTAACGAACAATCTGACGAATAACTAGCTAACAGTTCTATTCTATTCATTTACATCCCTAGTAAAACCTAGAACGATGAAATAAATGCGATGGTTAAGACTCAACGGTTCTTAAGACTCAACAAGGAGTGGTTAGACATCTTTTGAGTTTTGGTAAAGATTTTAAACAATTGGTCTTTGTTAGGGTTTCTTCTTATCATCCTTCATTTGTACATATTTTTCTCAAAATCCTCTTTTGGATTTTCATTTAAATGTCTAGCTAGATGTTTGGAGAAGAATATTTTAAGTCTGTTTGGTTTGATGAATGTGAAGAAAGCTACCACCAATACAGTATTTTCAAATAATAATCAGAGTTAGTAATTTGGTGTTTAGTGGAATTAAACTATTTGAGCAATTAGTGATAACAGTGGGACAGGAAGCTTCAGGCTTACCAGTTGGAAGCTTCATTAAAAGAGGATCAATCAATATTTGTCTTCTTTCAAATTAATTCAATTTCTCTCTCTACAAACTATTTATATAATAATATATATAACCCAAAACTACTTGTAATTATGAAACTAATTCACAATGTTGGAATACGACGGAGGAGGTAATATAAGTCTCTCCGGCCAAACATCCGACCAAAATTCCGGTGGCCATCGACGTCACTTATTCGATCCATCAAATGAATTCCTTCAACACCATAACTTATTCTCCCGAACCCATTTACAGCAGTTTTCTTCTCTATACGATGATCATCATATTCATCAATCAAACAACTTCTACGTGGACCCATCTCCTCCGGCGATTCTATCACTTAACTCCGGCGGCGGTGGCGGCGGCGGAGGGGTGATGGATTTAGCGGTGACACTTGGGCTTCAGTTGGGTCGGCGGACGAATATGACGACGTCGGCGGCGACGGCGGTAATGGACGATGAACCGGCGGCGGTGAATGGGTTGTTGTACCGGCGGTCGGGTTTTAGAGTGAATGCGCCGAAATGTCAGGCGGAAAAATGTAATGCGGATCTTAGAAATGCGAAACATTATCATCGACGTCATAAGGTTTGTGAGTTTCATTCTAAGGCGGCTATGGTTATTGCTGCTGGATTGAGCCAACGATTCTGTCAACAATGTAGTAGGTGCTGATCTTACTTTTTTTTTTTTTTTTTTTTTTTTTAAATTTATATAATATAATATTATTTATTTATAATTATATATTATATTATTTCAGATATACAACATCTTAAATGATATTTTAGTTTTTTTATCATTTAAAGAATTATAATAATAATAATAATAATATTTATCCAAAATATAAAAATCTTAAACTCTCTTATTATTACACTACTTATATATTCTATTTTCATTTTTTTAGATATGGATTTAAATACAAATCATTTTTAAAATTAAATTTAGTTAGTGATAAATTAAAAAAGAAAAAAAATTGTATTCAAATATATAAATATAGGCTTGGATCGATTTTGAGTTATTTAAATAATTAAAAAAAATTAAACATTATTTTGCTCCCTTCTTTTTTTTTATCAAATTGTTTCATTCATTAACCAAAATATTATTATATATTTATTTATATATTAATACTCTTTAAAATTTTTACAATAAATTTTTTTTCTTTTAAAATTATCTATAATTATATTTTTTTGTTATTCAAATAACTCATATTGAAAGTCCATATATTAAGATTTTGTTTAAAATATTTTTATATTTGTTATTAGTGATCTTAAGATAAGATGTGATTGATGAGAAGATAATAAAATGAATGTTAGACTAAGATGAATTTTTTAAACCTTAAACCAATCAGACTTAAATGTATTTTAAATTTTTTTAAACCCTAAACTAATGAGGCTTAAATGTATTTTCATATAACGGTCATATAGTGAAATGAAAAAAAAATTGAAAATTTTGTAAAATAAATCAACTAAATTTGGATTTAATTACTTTTAAACTAAAAATTAATTTTTTTTCTTTTTAAACCAAAATATGATATATTTTTTTAGCATTAATTTAGTCTAAAATTAAATTCATTATTGTTTTTGAGTAAGAGTAAATAGTCTTACTTACAAGTTTTGAATTCACTTAATTTACAAACATTTTAAATTGAAGTTCAAGCAGGATATTCTTGTTCGTGCTAATTAAGATTTGAAAAATAATATATATAACTATATAATGAAGATTAATGTAATATTGTTTACAGGTTCCATCTTCTATCTGAATTTGATGGTGGAAAAAGGAGTTGTCGTGAAAGGCTAGCTGATCACAATCGTCGTAGACGAAAGATCCATCGTGAAGCCAACGAAAGCAATCGCGGATCCAACTATGGTGGTAATTCCTTTAACGGTTTGATCGGATGTAAGTATATATAACAAATATATAGTGAAATAATTGACTAAAGTGTTCAATTTCCAAATATTAGTTATAAGGATTCAACATTTTAATGAGTTTCATTTGTTGAAGTGTCAACAGCTGATTCTGAAGTTCAATCGCCTTCTTCGGGCATAACAATAGGAATTTCACCTCCTCGAATGTTGGATACATGTTTCAACCAAAGAATGCCACCATCCCCGTCAACTAATGCATTGTTTTTGTCAACCGGGATGTTCGGTTGGACAAATGAATCGTGATTATTGCGATAAAAACCTTTGAAAATGGTTGAAGTATATTTGATATGAATGCACCTAACAAATTAGGTTAATTGTTTCATTAAGTACTAAGTAGAAGTGACTAGTGGATGAAATTATCTTTGCCAATTTTCCTCTTTGGCTTCCACTTTAGGAAATCAAAGTCCTAATAATGGCAAGCAATTGATTTTAAAAATCTCTCATTTCGTTTTAGATGATCATGTAAGCATTCTCATTTCATGTAATCATAAGTATATGTTATGAAATTTGCTTCATCTAATGATAATAGTAGTGTCGAAATATGATATTAATCTCATTCGATTCCATTTAGAAATAATCAATATTATATCTTTTTTTGGGACATTTTGAATTAATTTGACCAAAAATCTAGATTATCACCTAGAAAAATATATTTGATCAATAAAGGTATTTATTTCTATTAATTCTACTGCAATTCACAATATTGGATTGTTTTAATATCAATTTTGTAAAAAAATTATCAAACTATAAAATTTCCAATAAATCATGATAGTGTACAAGAAATTAACAAAGAGAAAATTATCATATTCATTATCTGACAAAAAAAAATTAAAAAATACAAAGCTTTTTTATAATTGTATAAAAAAAAAATCAAATGATTTTAATCTTAAAACTCATTAAACTGAAAGAAAAAACATACCAAATAATCAAAGATGTACACCTAACAATTGTGTCCATTTGAATTCAAACATTTCCAACAAAAGTACAAACTTTCAATCTACCAAAATACACTAGTAAACCATCAAAAAATAGAGGTAGATTCCATACACAAAACAACTGTTCAAAAAGATTTAAAGAACCTAGTTCCAATATTAATCCCAAAAATCATATATAGATTCGGTTTTCTAACTCAAGAAAAACCCGAAAGCAGAACCAGACGCCTGCATAAGGTCTAAGGTCAATTGCGAGCCACCCGCCTCATTCAACTGATCCCTAAACGACCCTGTCCTCGGCTCGACATCCCCAAATATGTGATGGTTTTGCGAAAACTTAATTGTACAATTAGTAGAAGTATGAGATTCATCTTGTGGTGTTAATTCACCTTCGATAGTATTATTATCAAGGTAATTAATGTTGTCTTGGTAGTAAATAGAGGCAGAAGCTCTATTTTCTGCGATTAAATCTCTCAAAGCAGCACTGCATCTTGTCGATAGATCGACCGAGGTCAAACACCAAGAGTTGTCGGGTCTCGAAGATGACAGAAGAGAGAGAACACGACCTACTTAAGTAACAAAAACATTAGAGTAATTAAACTAATCTTTAAAAGTTCGGCTCGATTCGAAAACTTATAATATTGTATTTTGTAAGGTATTTTAGTTAAAGACCTTGATTGGAGTTCCTAGGCATAGACTCATGTGATCCTTTCCTCCTCCTTTCATTATGACCTGCTAATCTTCTTCTACAACTCCTCTTAGTCTCATCAAACTCAGCCACCCCATGAAATCTAAAAGAAGAACAAAATTCAATTAGATTTTTATAAAATTATAAAGTAAGAGTATGATGGTTAATTAAATAATTTATCATTAGAAGATAATCTCAAATAATCATTGAAACAACATCCAAATCACATTTCATATTTTCTTCAAATGTCTATAATTATATTTTTTTTCTTTAAAAGATTTAACATTTTATTAACCACTCCCACGAGAAGATTGAAAAAAATATATTTAATTTGATTAAAAACTTGTTTAAACATTATGAAAAATAAAATTATTTAATAACAAGAAACTAAATATGAATCATAAAAAATCAATCACTTCAACTTCAAGTTGATTTAAAATTTTGAGTAAAGATATTATCTATGTTTCTATTTTTGTTGTATAATTATTTTTTCTTTAAATAAACTAATGATAATATATTAAGATTCAAATTAATTTTAGTTTGTAATCATTATAATATATTGTATTGAATTACATTTTGTTTATAGTATTTGAAATCATCCTCCTATGACAACACTAATAATACAAATTTTAACTTGTTTTAAAATTTAATCATTTTATTTTTATTTCTTTTATGGAAGAATTATGATTATAAAATTAAAATAAATAAATAAATGAATTACCGGCTGCACTGTTGACAAAAACGTTGGTCTTCACCGAGTACAACAACCTTAGGTTCTTTAGAATGCATCTCACAAACCTTATGCCTCTTATGGTAACCCTTAGCATTCACAAGTGACACGTGGCAACCTTCCACCTGACACCTAGGCACCGCCGCCGTTAACCCTCCGCCGCCGCCGGCCTTTCCTCTTTTGGAAACAGGAGAGTAATCGACCGCCACGTGGCGATCGGCATCTTCAAAATAATGTCTTTTTCCAAGATTCAAACACATGAGATGTGGGTCAGGATATTGCCAATGAAGATTTGGAGGAGGACCCTCGTAGAGTGACGATGATGAAGATGAACGGACGTGATCCAAGGAGGCGCCGGTGATGACGTGGGCGTGGGCGGATGAGTTTGATCCTCCTCCGGCGACGGTGACGGCGCGTGGAAGGTCGGAGAATGTACTTTGTTCGTTAAGAGAAGGAATTTCATCTGAAGAATCCCAAAGATCCCATATGGGTTGGAAAGTACCGTTCTGCTCTCTGCTGCTGCTCCAACCGTTTTCCATCTTCTCTAGTGCGAAGACTCAGATGAAACAGTCTCAATCTCTATCTATATATATATATATATATTTGAATTATGAAAATGGATTCCTGAGAGTAATCTGTTAGTTGTCTTCCCCAAAGAGGAAAAAGATATGAAGAGAGAGAGAGAGAGAGAAAGGAAAAAATGTATGGATGGGGGCTGGTGCAGTTTTGCTCTCCAATAGGGGATTTAGAGAGAGAAAAGCTGAAAAAAAAAATGGTTCTGAATTATGTAAGTCAGTAAGTGGTGACTACTGATTAGGGAAGAAGAAGATGAAGGACAGTAGAAAGAGATATACCACGTGACTCGCGCGTGACTACTTTGAATTTGGCTAGGTTAGAGCTTGTTTATAACCTAAAAATGTTTGGTTTGGTAGAGAGCTTCATATTTTTGTAGGTATTAAATATTAAACAAGATTTTAAATTAGCCTCTAATGTCTAATAATTTATCTGGACTTAACCATAGTTTATCGGTTTAAATTATTGGTTAATCGGTTTTAACGGTCCTATGGGTTAAACAATTCGTTTTTGACTTAACTCTTTTTTAGGTATTTAAACGATAAACAGTTAATAATTTAATTATATATTTATATTAATTATTTTATTAATATTATATATATTTAATAATTTATATATATTAATTACTTTTAATTTTAAAATTATAATTGGTATAGAACTGTTTAAAAAAAATTTCTAATAGAAATTTTTATATTATATTGTTATAATAATATAATATTGGATAACATATTTTTAAATATATCTATAAATATTATCATAATATATTATAATGATAGAAAAAAATGAAAAATATTATAATAGAACGGTCGTAATAAGATTTTTTTTTAAAATTATTTAATATTTTATTAAAAAAAATATTGGTTATCGATTAAACTCTGCTAATCACGTTAACCAACCGTAACAGACCAAAATCAGAACCAGTAAAAAAGATAACAATACTAGTCAGATAACCGTTTATAAAATAAGAAATAAAATAAGATTTAATTGGAATTGATATTACCTCACTAAATAAAATTTGAAGTTTCTAAACTTTTTACTATATTCATTTACATCCAATACTATCAAGTATATATTATCCTATTGAAGCAGAATAGGTAGTTAGAGTTGGGTTAGGTTGGGTTTATGCTTAAACACTAATCTTAAAAATGGTGTATATTATAATCCTATAATGCATTACAAACATTCTATATTAATCAACAATTTTATATTATTCTTTTATAAACCTAACAGGTTATTTAAAATTAGTAGGACTTGTTTCAATATTTAATGAGTTATTCAAAAATTATAAAATAAAAAAGACAATTTTGATCTGAAAACTTAGGTTATAAACTTAATTGAGTACAAAATTTTAATATTTTATACATAATACATATAATAATAAAGAGTATTTCAGTTTAAAAAAAATTAAAATTCAATATTTTTAATTTTTTTTAATATTTAAGATAAAAATATTTAATATAAAAAAAAGAGTCAACTATAATAAACATCATTTTAATTCATTGATTAAAATACATTTTTTAAAAATTATTTTATTAATATATATTATTTTTTTTTTTTAAGTTTTATTATCACAAAAATTCATTTATAATCAATATTTTTTAACATTTTTTAAATGAACTCAACATTATTTAAATAAACCTATCAAATTCTTTTGATAACCTAATATAAGGGCTTGTTTATTTGAATAACCTGGAAAAGAGAAAAAAATGATTATTGGTAATGATTGGTGATAATTTTGAGGAAATGATGATGTTTTTTAGTAAAAAAACTTAAAGGGTATTGATATATATAAATAAAATAAATAATTATAATTTAAAATATAAGGTATTTTAGTATTTTGGTTAATGACTTGATTGATTTGAAGGATGAGAGGGGGAGTGAAGTGACAATTGATTTGGTTGGGTTATTTTAAAAACCCAAATACGAACAAGGCCTAAAAGTTTATCGAAAGTTTATTTTTTATATACATTTTTTATCTGCAATAAATTTTATCTGATTCATTTATATATTTTATATTCAAATTAAACAAACAAACTTTTATTTGATAATTTTTAAAAAATAATTATAATTGTGACAAAATGTTAATTTATAAAAAAAACACTTTTTATGAACTCAAATAGTGATATATTAGAATTGGTTATTCTAATAACATAGAGGGAGAAAATTAAATAATGATGGGTGATAGTTATAAAGATGCGATAATATTTTTGATAAAATTATTTAAATGATATTAAAATATAATAATAAAATAGTAAATAATAATTTAAAATAAATAGTATTTTAGTATTTTTTGTAATGAATTAAATGATCTGATTGATGAGAGAGTGATGAGAGAGAGTAAAAATATATTTGAATAGATTGAGTTATTTAAATAATCTTAATAAACAAGGCCATAGAATATACCAACTAGTTATTTGAGATTAATCACAAATAATCAAAACGAGATAGATATTTAAATAACCCTAAATTTATTAAGCCTTATTAATTGTTACATTTTTACTATATAAAAATTTATTTATTAAAGAATCTGTTAATTATTTTTAATGCTAATTTATCCTTGTGGAGTGAGTGACTAACATAACATGCTCCCCTTGTATTATAGTTTTTTAAAAATATTTTATTAAATAATTTGATTATTTTCTTCAAATAACCCATTTTTACACTAAACAATTATTTTGATTTTTCAAATAATATTGGATTTTTTTTCAAAGATATATAAATGACTAGTTAATTCGATTTATAAATATGAATAAACATTGATTATAAGATAATTTGATACAATAATTTTATTCGAACAAAAAAAACAACATAAAAAGTGAATAATTTAAAATAAATAAAAATTATTTGCTTATGAAACATTAATATTATAAAAGATGACTTTAATAAGTTTAATAAGAATAGTTGAGAAATATATATATATATATATATATATATATATATATATATATAAATAAGGGTAAACAATATAACTAGGAAATAAAAGGTGTGTAGACATTATTATTATTATTAGAATTTAATGCGATTAAACAGCCTGTAAAGTACATGTATATTTATGTCATTCGCCGTGTCACCATCGCAACATTAAGGCCCTGTTTGATAGTTTTTACAACATTAGGACCTTGTTTGTTTTAACAACAAATTATTCAATTATATTATTATCCTAACAATAAATTACTTAGTCCTTGTTTTGATTGAATACAAAAATATATTTTCACTCCCTCTCTACTTTATTACATTCTCAAATTATTAAACAAAATAATGTAATACTATTTATTTTAAATTATTATTTTTTATTTTATTATTATATATTAAATTTTTTTATTAAAAATATTATATATCTAATTAAAATTATTATTAATCATTATTTTCAAATAACAAAAATTATAACATTTTATATATATATATATATATATATATTAATTAGTTAAAAATTTAAATTTATATTTTTAAATTATCAAATTTGATGTTAAATTTAAAATATAAAATCTTGTTAGACTAGTTGGTTAAAATCTTGTACTTATTTTGTTAGGTTGCAAATTTGAAACATACATATATTATTTTTAATTTTATTTTTAACCGTTTTAAATTTATGGACGGGTTAACCCGTAATCCCACTCAAGTATTCATTTACTTTCACATATATATCCAAATTAACCACAGATCTCGACTCGGCAATCTGGACACAATATATATTTAGATTAATTAGTGAAAAAGTTGAATTTAAATTAATAAACCTTTCCGCGTTCATTAAATTTGGTATTAAATTTAAAATATAAAGTCTTATTAGCTTAATTATTAAAATGTTGTACTTGTTTTTGTTAAGTTACAAGTTCGAAACATACATATAACATTTTTAATTTTATTTTTAACAGTTTTAAGTTTATGAGCGGATCAACCCACAATCCGACCCAAATATACATTTACTCTCACATATATATCCAAATTAACCACAACTCTCAAACCAGCAATCCGTACACTTTAAAAATTATGCATCATTATATATATATATATATATATATATATATATATATATTAGTTAGTTAAAAAGTTTAATTTATATATTTAAAACGTCCCGCGTTCATCAAATTTGTTGTTAAATTTAAAATATAAAGTCTTATTAGTTGGTTAAGGGTTGTATTTGTTTTGTTATGTTGAAAATTCGAAACATACATATAACATTTTTATTTTTATTTTTAACCGTTTTAAGTTAATGGGCGAGTCAACCCACAATCCGACCCAAGTATCCATTTACTCTCACATATATATTCAAATTAACCACAACTCTTGACCCGCAATTCGGACACATTAAAAATTAAGCATCATTATATATATAAATTAATTAGTTAAAAAGTTGAATTTATATTGTTAAAACGTCCCACGTTCATCAAATTTAGTGTTGAATTTAAAATATAAAGTTTATTAACCTAGTTGGTTATAATGTTGTATTTATTTTGTTAGGTTGCAAGTTCGAAACATACATATAACATTTTTAATTTTATTTTTAACTGTTTTAAGTTTATGGACGAGTCAACCCACAATCCGACCCAAGTATCCATTTACTTTCACATATATATCCAAATTAACCACAGCTTCCGACCCATTAATCCGAACATTTTAAAAATTAATCATCATTATATATATATATATATATTAATTAGTTAGTTAAAAAGTTGAATCTATATTGTTTAATCATCCAACATTCATTAAATTTGGTATTTAATTTAAAATATAAATTCTTATTAGTCTAGTTGGTTAAAAGGTTGTATTTATTTTTGTTAAGGTGCAAATTCAAAACATACATATAGCATTTTTAATTTTATTTTTAACCGTTTTAAGTTTATAGGCGGATTAACCCACAATCCGATTCAAATATTCATTTACTCTTATATATATCCAAATTAACCACAATTTTCGACCCGGAAATCCGAATACTTTAAAAATTAAGCATCTACTGAATTTAATATATAAAGTCTGATTAGCCTAGTTGGTTAAAGAGTTGTACTTTTTTTAGAGTGCATGTTTGAAACATACCTATAGAATTTTTAATTTTATTTTTAACCGTTTTAAGTTTATGGGCGGGTCAACCCACAATTCGACCCAAGTATCAATTTACTCTCACATATATATCCAAATTAACCACAACTCTCGACTCGGCAATCCAGACACTTTAAAAATTAAGCATTATATATATATAGATAGATTAATTAGTTAAAAAGTTTAATTTATATTTTTAAAACGTCCCACGTTCATAAAATTTGGTGTTGAATTTAAAATATAAAGTTTTATTAGTCTAGTTGGTTAAATGGTTGTACTTATTTTGTTAGGTTGCAAGTTTGAAACGTACCTATAACATTTTTAATTTTATTTTTAACCGTTTTAAGTTTATGGGCCGATTAGTTCACAATCTGACCAAAGTATTCATTTATTTTCATATATATATCAAAATTAACCATAATTTTTGACCCGACAATTAGAATTTTTTTAAAAATTAAGTATGATTATATATATATATATATATATATATAACTCAATTCCCAACAAACCCTTAATTTACCGCTTCTTCCATTAAAATAGTTAAAACGGAGACAATAAAGTATTAGACTAGTTTTTCTTCGTTCTAATAAAATTTTTAAATAATTCATTTTTTATAAAATAATTATTTTGAAAGAAAAACTTATAAAAAGATAAACTCAATTAAGAAAGATGTGCTTTTTCCACCTCTCACATCCCCACTCCGGTTCACTCCTCACTCACCCTCAAAATTATTTATTTATCTCTATCATTTTATATATTACTTTTCTTATTTTATTTATTTTACTTATTTTATTTTATTTAATTATTAAGTTTTCTTATCATTAAATATAATTAATTAATTTTAATATATTTTTTCTACTTTATTTATTTAATTAAAAATACAAAATATTATTATTTTTATATTATAATTGTTTAAAATATATAAAATATTGAATTATCCTAATTTAGTAAAATAAATATTTAATATTTTATTATATTAATTATATATATATTTTTTTTAAATACTTATAAAATAAATAATTGAATGATTCAATTTTTTTATTTATAAATAAATTTATTTATTAAATAAAATAAAGTCTGTAAAATATTATCTATTAATAATTAATCAAATTAAATATAATGTTTTATTTAATAATATATACGGTAACATTGTATAATAAGATTTAATGTAAAACGAATGAGTTCATATTTTTTTAAATAAAAATGAATATTAACCGAAATAAGAAAATAAAAATAAATATTCGAAAACAATATAAAGAATATTAAATAAAAAAAAATATTAGAAAATAATTAATTAAATTAATAAATAAAAGAATATAATAATAAAATTAAATAAGTATAGTAAATAAAATAAGAAAGATAAATATATAAAAGTGCTGAATAAATATGTAATTTTGGATTTTGAGATAATAAGGAATGAGACCGGTTAGAAATTATGAAAAAAAAAAAATGTAATTTGTATAACAAAATGATAGGTCGACAAACTAGCCGCTTTTAACGGATAAACCTAAACCTGAACACACTTTAACATGTCACTACATATATATGAATAGTAACTGTGGATGAGCTAAAAAAAAATCTATACAAAGTTTTTAAATATTTTCTTAAACAACATAATATCTTAAATTATATTTTTAATATTACATTATAAACGAATTAATCTACTGTAATTTAAATAACAAAATGATGTATAATATTAAATAATAAAAATTTCTAAAAATTCAAATGATAATGAAAATCATTCATTAATTTTACAATTTTTGTAAGATTACTTCAAATAAACTACTAACGACGTGAGTTCTATAAAAATGAGTGATCAATGAGAATAAACTAAATAAATTAATTAATAGGTGTCCGAGTAATATATACATAAAATTTTGAATGTAAATGAAATTTATCTTTGTCCGAATATTAATAAATAATGTCGAAAAAAATATTGTCCAATGATAATGAACATTTACAAATATTATCAAAAATAGGAAAAACACATCTGAATTATCATAGAATACTTGTAAAAAGATGAAACACAAATTCAAAAATTATTTATTAATAAATAAATAATAAATGAAACTCTGAAAAATGATAATCATCCCATTGAATAATGTATCTATCCACCATGATATTTGTATTGGCTTCTTAAATTAAATACTTTTTGATATATTTTTTGTTTTTTTTAAGGAAATATTATGTTGCAAAAATCAATTTTTTGAATTTTTAATTAGTTACAGTATTAGAATATTTATACATTATATATATATATGTATATATATATATATTTAAATTTTAAATTTTATTAAAAAATAGTGAAGGTGTTGTAAGTATTTTAATTGATTATTGTAATTAATAGGATAGTTAAGTTTTAGTAAAAATATAAAAAAATTTAACATTATTTTGAGGTTTTATTTAAATTTTGTTTGTTAAAAAAAATATATGTTATTTTTTTAATTAATTGACTTATTAAAATATTTTTTTAAAATATAAATTTTATTAACATAAAATAAAAATATTAATTAATTATTTAATAAATATGTAGTTGCAACAAAGTTAATATAGATAAGTTTTGGATAAAAACTAAAAATAAATATATGTTACCGGTTAGTAATTTTTAAATAACATTAATATTATTTTACTCACCCTCACTTATACCCTCGTCAATCAAGTGAGTAACTTCATAAATTAAAATATTATTTATTTAAAATTATTTTATGATTATATATTAATATATTTTAAATCTTTTTATAAAAAATAATAATAATTAATTTATTTAAAAATTTCAGCTATCAATTTTTTTAAATAATTAATAAATTGTTTACAAAGCTTGTAAGGAATAAGGCCAAAAGAGTATAATTTTGGGTTTAAACTAATATATATGACACAGACTATTTTTAAAATTTTAATCACTTAAATTTATTAATTAAAATTAAATTAAAAAAGCATTAAAATAATTTAATAGATTATAAATTTAAATAATTGTTTTTTTAGAGTTTCTAATATTTTGTTGGATTGAGTTTTAAAAAAGAAAACTTTGTTATTTAACAAAGTAACGATGGTAACAAAGTAACGATGGTGAGGAGTTATAGAATTTATTAATTAATTTAAAAAATATTAATATTAATATATAATAATAAATTAATAAATAATAATTTAAAATATAAAGTATTTTAATATTTTAATTAATAATTTAAATAATATAATAAATGAAAGAGAAATAAAATAATGTAATAATTAATTAAAATAAGAAGTGAATAATTAGAAAGTGATGAATGATGATGAAAATCAATTTGGATAATTTGAAAGCGACGGGTGGGAAAGGAAGCGTGAATAATTGAGTAGTTATTTGGTAAATAAGTGGAAAAGATATGGTTATTATGTCATTACAAGTTTTGTTGATGGGAAAAGTCACCTCCGACTTTTTCATATACTACTTTTGGCGCTTTCATATTTTATTTGACCTTCCTTATGTAACTATCAGATATCTGTCACAGTTATCCCTACAGTTATACCATAATTACCTATATATATATATATATTATAATTTATTTACTGATATGTACTTTTATTTACAATACTTTTCTTTATAAGTTAAATTTAAGAGCATAAAGTTGTGGCCAGGATAAATTGAAATTATATTATTTGCTACCGAATCTCTCCGTTTTATTTTTGTTTTGTAAATTACAGTAGATTAATCATAACAAATACAATTGTCCAGACCCCTCAAATACCCATTTTTTATTTTTCTAAGCAAAATAGTCAAACTTGTCTACTTTGTACCTTGATCAAATTATTTTTTTTAGCTTCATAAGTTATCTATAACTTTGTAAGGAATCTTATTATTTTTTTCTTGAATGGTCAAATTGAACTTGGATATTGTTAATTAAATATATTTAGAAGATTGTTGTATTCATAGAATATCCAAATTCATATCCAGTCAAAATGCCCAAATCGACTCAAAAGAGATTAATTTATAAAATTGTGTTCTTGAACATTTGGTTTAAGGAAAAATACTTTAAAATATGTATTAATTGAATAAAATACTTGTATCCCCTAAGAATTCTTTTTTTGGTTTGATAAAAAAAAATAAAAAAAATTTATTCAAGAATTTTTGTTGTTTTTATTTGATTTTCATGATCGATTGATGTTATAGATGTAATTATAATGTTGTATTGTTGTTAAATAAAACCCTAAATTAATATTTGTGTTTGGCTACATTCGAATTTGGTCAATTTTTGTTTAGTGTGTTCTTAGGCTATGTTTGGTACAAGGAATAAGAATGTAGATATTGTATAATTGTATATACAGTAAATTAAATGAGGTATAATCTTGTACCTATTACAACATGTTACAAAAGTGTATAAACATTTCTAAAATATAATTCCTCTTTAACACTCTAACTTTATATAATTATTAAAATTATAATTTTTTTATTATATTTTAAAATTTAATAATAAAAAATATAATATTATTTATATTTAACTGCGTTTAATTTTATAATTTAAATAATAATAATTAATACTTAATTACTCATTTTTATTTGATTTTTAAACTTTTATAAATTTTTATCTTTGTAAACAAAAATTATATTAAAAAATTAAATGTGACAATTTTATATCTAATAAAATGTAATAATTATTTTTAAAAACTAATAATGTTAATTAAAAAAAAATAATAGTTATATATACAATTCAAATATAAAATAAAATTTTATTACATTATTAATAAATGATATTTAGAATTAATTACATAAATTAGCGATATTATTATTATTAATACAACTTATATCTATATAAATTATTTTTGAAACTAATTTATAATTATATTATTTAATTACAAATATTATTTTTTATAAAATCATTAATATTATTAATATTTTATTTTAAATAAACAAATAATATTTGTCAAGTATACAAATATTTTTAATAATACATCAATTTAAAAAAAAAATATTAATTAATAAATTAATAAATTTTATTTATATAATTATATAAGTTAAATTATAAGAAAGTATATATAAAATAAGGAAAACTATATAATTTCAATATAAATAATAATACAAATTACCTATAAAATAAATATAAAAAATAATAATTTATATAAATATAAGGATAAAATAGTCATTTACCCTCTTACTATTTTTTTATACTACTAACCAAACACAAAATAATAAATCTATATAATTTATACTCTAAACCAAACACAAATAATATATATAATTTATACATTCTAATACCTAATTATAATTTATACCCCTTACAAATTATACCTATATAATTACTACCGTGTAACAAACACTACCTCAGTGTAATAGGTGTTCTTGGTAAAACCATTCGACCAAGAAAGTCAACTATTTGGCTAACTTTCTGATTGAGTTTTTGAGACAACGAAGGAGAAAAACAACATGACTAGCTTTTAGATTGATAAACTAGCGAGCGATTGAGTTTTTTGTCCAACTTGCCATCCGACCGAGAAAATAGGGCTGTTGGTTACATTTTCAACCAGTTGACCAAGAATATAGCAACCCCATCCACCCAACCGTGTTGTCCATGCAACTAATCGTGCCCTCTAGTCAACCTAATGCATCTTGTCACATTTTAATCCCTAGCTAGATTTTCGACCGAAAAATCTAGCCACAATAAAAAAAATCACCTCCGACTAAGGGTGAATTCTGAATTTTTTATCTAAACGGTAGAGATTATAGATATTACACCATTATTACGGGTAATAACTGAACATATTAATTGAGCCGTTCCGCGAATACCCTTATTAAAATAAAATAAATATACGAAATCCAAAAATTGATTAAAATACTCGATTTAAAAAATAAATTTAAAATTATATAATTGAAGAAAAATTAGGTTTAAAAAATGGTGAGAAATTAAATTAATTAATTTTTAAATAAGTGAAAACTTACTACATAAATAAAGAAAATTTAAAAATTTAATTTAGTGAATTTCACTCTAATTTTAGTGAGATAGGGAAACAGAATAAAACATGAAAATAAGAAAAAAATACAAAATCTTTAAGTAAGGAGACACTCCAGAAGACGATTATAGATATGCCTATAAATCATTTTAAAATAATATATTATATATCAATTTATTTGTTTAAATAACCTAACCAAATCAATATAACTCTTTTAACTTGTTTTTGAGTATTAATTTATATTTTTTTTATAAAATTTTGAAATAATTTTAAAATAATTTAAAATTAAAAAAATTTAAAAGACTATTTTACCCTTATATTTATATAAACTATTATTTTAATATTTAATCTTGGACGAATACATTATATATTAATTTTATTTATTTAAATAATCGAATTAAATTAATATAACTGTTTTAATTTTTTTTAATATTAATTAAAATTTATTTTTATAAATTTTTGAAATAGTTTAAAGATAATTTAAAATTAAGAAATATAAATGACTATTTTATATTATATTTATAAATTATTATTTTAATCTTTATTTTATAAGTAATTTATATTATTAATTATATTGAAATTAATAAAAAAAGTAATATATAATTATCATATAAATATAATTTTAAAATAAATAATACTATTATATCATTTATATTATTTTATATATAATTTCTTATACTTTAACTTATATAAATAAATCTTATTTATATATTAATTAAAATTTATGTATTATTATAAATATTTGTATATTAAAAAATATATTTTGAATAAAATAAAATATTAATCAAACATAACCTACCTCCCTTGTATAGTTCATCTCTAGCACATCTTACTTTTAATTTATTTAGCCCTAAAGGTTAACTTGATAAGAAAAATTCGATAAAATTGAAAGTATAAAAATATATTCTTAAAGACCAAAATTGTCGTAGTAAAGAGTAAAGACGATATTTTTGATGAACGTTGTGAGATATAGCGTCTTTAGTCATTTCTTACACCTAAGCAAGCACCGAACTCATAAATAGAAGTTTTGATCCTTCGTGTTTATACACCATAATTAACTTTTCCTAATTTTTCGAGAAAAATAAGATTGCGACTCTTTATGTGAGATTTATTCTTAAATTCGAAAAAAAGAGACATATATCAACCTGCTATCTTATTTCCAATCTCGTTTGAGGTTTGATGGAAAGATATGGTATGAGGTTGACTATAAAGTCGTAAAAATTATATTCTCATATACAATTAATTAACAAGGTTAAG
Source organism: Impatiens glandulifera (assembly GCF_907164915.1). NCBI lineage: Eukaryota > Viridiplantae > Streptophyta > Magnoliopsida > Ericales > Balsaminaceae > Impatiens > Impatiens glandulifera. Next base: position 76,418,230 of record NC_061862.1, on the reverse strand, counting down.
TATTAATATTTGTAATTATTAAATATCTACCTTTCAAATCTATGTTTAGACCAAATATATATATATATATATATATATATATAAAAAGATAATGTTAAACACAGTTTGAGATAAGATGATCTGATTTACATTAAAAAACAATGATGATCAATTATTACATTTTATAATATTTAATATTTGTAAGTTAGTAGAAAATTGTCATCAAAATAATTGATTTTTTTTAATAAAGTTTATTTTATCAAATAAAATAAAGAATTATTATATATAAAAATATTAAAACCAAAATAATGGTACGAGTAAACACTAAAAATCTATATACAATTTATGAAATTAAAATAATTATTTTAATTTATTTTCGAATAAATAACATTAAAATAACTAACCCAATGTCAAAACTCAATTAAAACAATTAATTAGATTAATTATTGTGACAAATAAAACTTAACTAATTAATGAAAATGGTCAAAACAAAAAATAAAATTATTTGGGATAAATGTTGTACACTTGAATTCATTTTATTTTAAAATAATTTTAGAAAAAATTAAGGGATTAAAATAAATAATTTAGCCCAAAAATTATTTATTTAACCCTAAAATATATTAAAAAAAAAATTTGACAAACATTTTGTCATAATTTTAATATTTTGTGTATTAAAAAAATCAAAATTAAAGCAAAAAGTGTGAAAGAAAAATCAATTTCAAACAAACCCTTAAGGTTTTAATAAAAAAAATCGCAATCGGGTGTAACTGAAATCAGGTAATAAAGCTACAGTTGCGACCATGCTTATTGTACCAGCGTTGGATTAGGATGGCTCCAAACGCCCTTACGAAACCCGCTGCAGCCAAGGGAGCACGCGACCGAGAAGTAGACGATCGACTAACTCATGTTAGCCGAAACGCAGACAGAACGCCCAAACGCCAACGACGCTTGACATACCGTTGACGAAATACACTAACGTGCATGAAACGACGTCATTTCGACCGTCATCGTCGTCTTCATCGCGACGCCGGATGGATAACCATCCACAACCATATTTGATTTTTCAAAAATGGAATTTTGTTGTTTCTGGATGGATTGACTCCGTTCAAAAGGCGAAATGATCACCCTACGACAGTGATCATTTCCCTTACATCTATAGGCACAACTAGTGTCTATATCAACAAGTTGATCAAAGAACAACCAAAATACCATTAATGACTTTTGGCCGATTCAATCCACTTGGATGGATCAACCGACCTTGGACAGCTATAAATAGCCCCCTCAATCATTCTGAAGGCAAGAGATAACATCTCAAGCCCTAAATCAAAGAAAACAAGAAATTCGCCATTAAAGCTTCAAGTTTTCAGATTTTTCTAATTTTCTGTATAAGGCTCTAAAGCTTGGATCCAGGCCCATAAAGCTTTCCAACATTATTGTAATGACGTTGTAAAACTTTTTAGATCATGTTTGATCCAACCCGATAATGTTTGATCAACTTTTTTCAAAATAATTGAAAATTTTGAGTTCTTGAATTGGTCCAAACGAAGTTTTGGTACCAATCAATTATATGGAGTATAAGGAAGCTATTTGCTAGCCTTTTACACTTTAAAACAACTTTAAAACAAAAAACTTGATTTTTGGCTACAAACTATTTTGAACGAATTGATCATCACCTAAGTTGATTGATACATTGGGTTGATGTTCTAAATGTTCATAAGAGCTTTGTGAAGCTACTCAGGCCCTTGGATCGAAGAATTCAAGCCTCCATCAAAATTGCAAAACCTGCAATTTTGATGTTCTTGAGGACCGAGAGGTTCGACCAAAAAATCTTAACCCAGGACTGCGAGGTCCGACTAAGAATTTTGATAAGACCGAGAGGTTTGACTCATCAAAGACTTAGAGGTCCGACCGAGGATTTTTTCATCCGACTGAAAATCAGACCTAGGACCGAGAACTCCCGAACTTAGGACCGATGGTTTCCACCTAGGACCGGGAAGCTCGACCGAGAGGCCGAATCTAGGACCGAGGAATCTTGACCTCAGACAAGAATTCCTGAACCTATGACCGAGAGAGTTAGCCCCGAGCAAACCCAGGACCAATGGTTTCTACACCTCGACCGGTAAATCCCAACTAAGGACCAAAAGTCCTTATCACCTCGATCAAGGCTTTTTAGCCTAGACCGATGGGTTCGACCGAGGGTCCTATACCCCCTGACCGATGAAAATGAACCCAAGGCCTAGGAAACTGGTCATAAGAGCTGTTTGATTTCCATTTTCAAAATCTAAAATTATTTTTGTAATTTTGGACACTCAAACTATTTTCAAAAAATCTCGAAAAATTAGAAAATGTTTTCAAAATATTTTTGAAAAGTTTTCCACAAAATATTTTGATAAAGTCTTCTTTTGGATTTATGTTTAAACCCTAATGTTTTTAAAAATGACTGATGTTATTAAGTATTTTGCTCCATAAGCTATCATCAACAACATATACCAGCATTTAAATAACTGTTTTTACAATATTTTAAATAACGCACAAACCTTATGCTTGCTTAGGACCGGTAGAATAATCAGTAAAATAAAACGTTATAGAACTGATTTAATAGGCAAATTTATAAGTAGAGACCGTTTTTTAAAACGGGTACGGAGGATAAAGTGCAAAAACTCCTTCCCGAGTATTACCAAACTACGAACTAAAAAAATACTGGTCAATACGTTTGTACACGTACACCATTTTTTTTTTATTGATTTTCAAAAATCAATTGGCGACTCTGTTTCAAAATAAATAATCCTTTTAAATCAATTTAAATAACGCATTTCTAAAAAAATAAAATTGTAATTTGATTACCGTAAATTCCTGGATTATTTAAAATTGAAACCCAAATTAATTATTTTTATTTAATTTCAAAAGTTGTCAATGATCATTTAAAAATATTTTAAAATAATGTTTTATTTTAAAAGAAGATTCCTGACACGCAAACTGAGGTTGAAATTTCTCGAATCTCAAATTATTTCGGGACAAGGGTTTTCCGGGGGTTATAGCTTTATGGCGACTCTACTAGGGATTAATTGTTTAACTTGAAACATTAACTTGACTTTTGAAACATTTGTATCACGTTTTCAACTTAATAGATTTGTTTTGAAAGGTACGACATCTAAGAGACGCATATATTTTATCTTATTTAAAAGCCTTTACATGTAAATGGTACATCACCCCTCTTCTTACTTGCAAAGAAGTATACGACCGGGATCGGTATTTCTACACCTATGTGCAAACATTGTCAATGATGAATGATAACTTGTTACAAACCGTGTGATGTTGCGAGATGAAAAACTAGAATGCACGGGATAGACCCCACCCTTTGGCGATGAGGCGTCCAATAGGACGTATGCATTGTGAAGGTGGGGGAAATTCCCAATTGAGTTGATATTTCCTAGGTTATGACGATAGTTTTACCCCTTCCACTATCAGAAAATGACACTCTCTTATGATTCCCTTTAGAACAAAAAACTTGGATACTATCACCAAGCTGGTTGTTTGTTGTGCCCAAACAACCAAAACCTCGTGACTACAACCCTTATATGACTACTATATATGTATTATGTGTATGCATGTATAGTCTAAATGAGCATTTTAAACATGTTCATTCTTTTCAAAAGAAACTCATTTTTTTAAATGTTTTGAATTTCCAATCTCAAACAATGTCCATGCTGGCGGATGTCAAGCTAATCCCATAGATTGAAAGTTTCCACGAAAAAAAGTGGAACCATAGGATTTATGGACTAACCCCTATCATGAGGTTCAGAAACCTTAAAATAAACCACACCTTCATGATGCAAATGCAAAGGAGGTGGAACCATACATGATGAGTTTTATATATGAAAGAACGGTTCATGTGTCCAACCATAGAAGAATTCCGAGCTATCCCAATGATGGACAACTAGAATGTTTTGCATCTGAAACTATTTTTAGAATCAACGTCCCCAAGGAAGCTCTTGCAATAGGAATACAGATACTCTAAAGTAACACCTGATACTATCCTCGCAAGGACATACATCGACTTCTAAACATGGATCAAGATGGAAATAAGGAATGGAGAAATTCCTTTGACTCTATGATCATCCATGATAATAATAACGATCCTACTAGCTCACTTCTTCTTAATATCAGCAAATAGTAAGCCATCCTCAAGAATCATGGAGGTAACATACCACATGCAAAGGAGAAACAAAGACCCCCCAAGTATTATTTTAGCTAAAACGCTGATGGGTTTGAACAATTTATGCATATCTTCCACTATGAGAAAAAGAGGCTCACCTTTGATTCCTTATATCTGGCTTCTCGGCAAGCTTAAAAGTTTGCCGCCAGTATGTCCTGAAGACATCTTGTCCCTTTTCTCTTCAGTATTGAAGAATGATGGAAACTTTGCCTAGACCTCTTGTATAGAGCAATGACAAAATCAAGGAAATCCTCCAATGTTATCCTATAAAGAAAATGACATTCATGATGGATGGCAAACTCATGATTATGCTTCTGGGCTTGGAATGAGTTACACGATATTGCACCCATAGCCTGTTCAAGAAATTTGGCTATAGTTACATAGAAGCCGCCTTCAATATAGATAGACCAATCGACCACAAAACCTATGCGAGATATCTAGAGAAATGATACAACACCTTCCAAATGAATATTCTACAAAATCAAAGGAAGTACCTGAATATCATTCTCCAAGAATACAAGCAGGTCTAGGAAAATGAAGAAGAGGAAGCTTCTAGTGTGGGAACAAGCTATAGTTGGACCTAAAGTCTTTGACTTCCATCAACACTTTTTCCCTTTTAGACTCTCTCTGTAAAAATATCAACAAGAGAGCATTGTTTATAACAAACTTAACGAGTATGTTTATATAACAACTCTATATTTGCTTTTTGAATCACAAAGGAGATGCTCATTCTATAGGATTCATCTTATATGCATATGTATTGCATTGTACTTTGTCACAACTGCAAACCCTCACCTCTTTCTTTTCGCAACAGTCCACGACTACGACAACCAACATGGCCCCTAGAAATAGAGATCCAAAAGCAGGGCATTTTATACGCCACCAGATGGTCAAAGAACTCCCCGTACCTGAAATGGTCTTTGTGACCGAATTAAATGAAATGAAGGCATCTTTGCAACATGTAACATAATAACTCGTGTTGATCACAACTTCTTTAGATAATCAGAAAATCCCATATACATCCCAAAACATGCCTTCTTGTTCACGATTTCCTAACTAGGCTATCCCGTTTATATTCACCCCATTAACCCCATCCTATTGGTCAACAAGCTTAAGAAGAAGTCTTTCTCTACAAAGACATGGAAGATGATACCGACCTAACCATACAAGTACAACATGAGGAGGTAATCAACCATTGAGATCACAAAAAAAATTCTAGTAGCTGACCAACCACCGCTAACAGAATATGAACGCTAGATGGCACAGGTTTAAGCCATGTAGACAGAGATGCAAGCCCAACTAAACAAGATAACTAAGGACAAAAGTACTAAGGAACACTATGATTGGAAAGACGATATGAAAGTTTCCGAACGCGCAATTATTCCTTTAGGCGTCAAGCTTTTAACCATATCAAAGTACATCGGAAAAATCAACGCATCAGTCTTTTTCAAAATATACACTCATACAATAACCCCATTATGACTTGGAGAACCGACCGTTCTCCACTTATTCCCCTAGTACCTTGATGACGCTACTCTATGCTAGTATCACAAGTAAAAGATAGTCTATTTATAGACCACAGAGAAACTGACTACAACCTTCATAGAATGCTTCTCAATGCATCTCAATCTTGAACGACCACAAAAGAGGTTGAAGAACATCAAACAAGGAAAAAATGAGATGGTCTCCATGTTTATCGAAAGATGGAAAGCTATCACCGAGAAAATCGATTCCCTCCTGAGCGAACAACAACAAATCGATATGATATTGGAAAGCATTAACGAATGATATTCTATTGGATTCGCTGTCAAAACCTTTCATAATATGAAGAAATTTCAAAAAACTGGCAACAACCTCGGTGACGCTATCAGAAGGAAGGGAGAGAGAGGTAAAAGTAGTCAAAACTACCCCACCTTTAAGTTATTTCCCGAGAAAGAAAAAGACTGAAGTACACAAGGTAACCACTCCCTGGTAGAAGAGAAATCGTCTAAAAAGACGAGCCCAGGTAAGCCTCCACAACCTAAGGTAGGTACAACCAAAACTACACCCCTAAAGCCACCTTAACCTCATTGAGTCTTTAATGACCTAGGAATTCCTTAAAGTCAAGTGATGAAGATTCTCCAAGAAAAGAATCTCATCAAACCCATTTCCCAAGAATAGACAGACCATTCTTGGGAAAGTATAAGAACGCTTGGTGTGATTACCACTAAGCAAAAGGTCACGTTACCGAAAATTATGGTGCCCTCAAACATTTATTCCAGGACTGGATCAAACAGAACGTGATCGCCAAGCCAAATAACTAAGAATCCATTACTAGATCATCAAGTCAACATGATCACAACCAAAGAAGCATCCATTGACACTAACACATTATTGGACCTGATCCATGACACTAAACCATAAATCAACATGGTTGATCCCTAACCCATAAAGAAGTCTAAAACCTATTTTGGTAAAATTTATGAATGGTGGAAGTCAAAAAGATTGCATACATCTATACTCCGATAGACATCGCGTCAGCATGTGGTGGAACAAATTTTCAACCCAGTTTCATGCACACAAGCCAATGTGCCACCCATATCTCAACCACCCATAGGTACTAAAAGGGAAAATGATCTAAGAGCTCTTAACCTAGGAGACAACCTCTTAAGTCAACTAAAAAGGATAAATGATAACATTTCTATCTAGGAAATCCTGATATACTATATCGAGCACATGAAAAAAATCCTCACAAAGTTAAACAAGGAAAATATCTCTACTAACACAACACCTAAAGAACTAGTATGAATCATATCCACTAGTTCGCAACATAATATGATCGAGTTTGAAGACAAGGATCTTCCATCAGCCGAATCAAACCATGATAAGGCCCTGTACATTTCAATGCAAATGGAGGGAAAAATCGTTCTTATGGTTTTAATAGACAATGTATCCTCTCTCAACATATGTCTTTGGAGGACCCTTGAGAAGATATGTGTATCATGAGACAAGATGATACCACCCGACTTGTGTGTTAGAGGCTTCAACAACTCTCGTCGTGTGATAGTGGGTTGCCTCAAGTGCACCTTATGAGTGACCAACATACTCTTTAAACTTGACTTTTGTGTCATTAACATACTGTCTTCCTGTAACTTGATCTTAGGAAGACCATAGCTGCATCAAGAAATGATTTAGCCTCTACACTGCACCAAAAACTCAGGTTCATTGTCAACGAGTAAGTTATCACAGTCAACGAAGAAACTAACACTATAGTAGTTATTTGGTCTACCCATATTGAAACTCCCGAGGTTAAGCTAAGTGCGTTTGAGATATATCCAATCCTCTCAAAAGGTATAGACTCATCCAAACACCCTAACTTTAGCACGTTTAGCTTCCCCTCATTAGAATGATTCGTAGAATGAGATATTTTCCTGGCATGGGCTTAGGCCCAAACGCCAATAACATTCCATCATTCATGCAACCATGTTGTAATATGGATCACCAAGGTCTAGGATACATACCTACATGATTCAAAGAAATCCGCAAGGAAAGGATATCCAAACGACACATAGCTGTTCCACCAACCTTGAATGGATAGTTCATCCACGAGGGACAAAACACCCTATGCTTTGACTTCCCAGAACCCTTTACCAATTCAGATATATAGAGCCGTTTCCCAGGTCTCGAAATATTTTCAGATTATCCTTGTTAGAATATAATTTTTGAAAAAGTTTTAATAATGAATGGATAAAACTAAGTTCAATTATATAATTTAAGTTAAACCATATATATATAATTTCTAAGTCATATCAAGTATATTAATATATTTAAAGATAACAACAAGGTGTTGTAGTACAGTGGTAAGTACTCTTGTCTGTCATACGAGTTTTTTATTTCAGGGAAGTTGAGCAAATGCCAAAATTTCCACGTTTGGTATTAAATGCTCTGGTTATTCAATAGGTTTAGCCGGTATTTAATGAGTTCGACATTCAAGACGTAGGCGTAGTTTGGAAAAACAACATATCACCAAAGATTATTTAAATCATCTGAAATGAACGTCCTAATACAACATGCTACATTAAATGAATTTTGGATTACTCTCATCAAAGTACAGACAAGATCAAAAAGATCTTCTCCATTGTATCATTCTAAAGCCAATCAAATCAAAAGAGGACCGGTGTCCGTTGGAGCAAATATGACCGTTGCTGCGTGCTTTGGATATATAAGAAAATTAAAGAAAGAACAGAACAAATGACTTGATGATCTGGGCTCCCTTGCTAATAAAAATATTCTCTCTACAAATATATATTTGCCTTAGCATATTTCTATGAGAGAGTGTTTTTCATACTGAAAATCATTGTATCACTTTTCTATCATTGTGAGTTCTTTGTAAGTTGATATAGTGTCTATCAACAATTTTTGTGTGTGCTAGGAGTTCGAAAAAAGGTAGTAACTAAGTCCTAATTGTTCGACTGGATTGTACAAGTGTGTTGTATTTAACCAAATCTTCTAGTGAATATTCTTCCAAAGGCTGAGAAGAATATCCTTCTCGAGGTCGAGAAAAAGGAGTGACGTAGGAGAGTTTACTCCGAACATACATAAATATCTCTTGTGTCCTGTGTTCTTTACTTTCTGAATCTTCCAACCATTTATTTGTTGCTTCAAGTCAAAACAAACACTTCCGCACTTGAACTCGGTTCAAGAGTTTGTGACGATTTGCAAAGAATGAAAACCGATAATCAACCTCTAACAGGGTTATTATCAATCGAAGAGTGTGTAGGCGTTCAATAATAGTCGAAGAGTTTGTTTATGGATGTTCAGAACTAACTCTCCCACGTCACCCCTTCTTTCAACCACCGGAAGGATTCACTATAAGTTACTTTTAATCAAATACAGTTGCACGATTAGCTCACTGTTGAACAAAACAGACTCTGTTCAACTTACAATATGATGAAGAATATCACTCAGTTAAAACAATACTTTCATTCTAACTCTCTCTTGATTGAACACACAGTAAAACATAAGAAAACATCTCGTTTGTATGCTTAGATTGAATAATCTATAATTCCAGCAGTGTTCAGTAAATTCTCTTCTGACAGTTCTTCCGTTGTACTTCAGAATCTTTAAATAAGGAGCAGGTACCAACTTTTGAATATTTCATAATAACCCGTGGCGAGCTTCCATTAGAACGCCTCCATAGTACACAGTAGACTCTGAGCACTAGGATCATGGTCGTACCAATCTGGTAGTGCGCCAAATATTCTTCTAGGATATTCCTACAAAAACGAATAATGGGAAGAATATTTTCTTACGTGTCATTAATCAATTTGTTGCAACTGGCTGTCGTACTGATCTTCACTAGAAAGTGGAGCAAGAGTAGCATACAACTAGTTGATCGTGGGTAGACGAGTGATAGCTTCAAGTAATTGCTTAAGCATAGCATTAGACATATTTCACTTAGACGACCTCGTCTAATGAAATTAGACGCCCCCGTCTAATAACAGGATCCATTAGACCACCTAGTCTAATGGGATTAGACAACACATCTAATACCACATCCCTTCAGACTAATCTGAAGGAGTTAGACTGTACGTCTAACCTCCATTAGTTAGACTGCACGTCTAACTTTACATCCCTTCAGACTAATCTGAAAGAGTTAGACTGCACGTCTAACTCTCATCTGTTAGACTGCACATCTAACTACGTTTGTTAGACTGTACGTCTAACTACGTCTGTTAGACTGTACGTCTAACTACGTCTGTTAGACTGTACGTCTAACTACATCTGTTAGACTGCACGTCTAACTCTCATTTGTTAGACTGCATGTCTAACTTAGTCTAACTCAATGCATCTAATGCCCAATCAGTCTAATGAACCTCATTAATACTTAGTCTAATATAACATGTTTTCGATACACTTGCACTAAAAACGATTAGATAGCATAGATTGAGTTTTATATACATTCATCATCAAAATTCTAATGTTCAAACTACTTTAACACTTAGTCAAAATAATTTGACCCAACACTATACGATACTGAAGTCTATTAAAGAAACTTTGTTATAGACTTCCTTGTTGACCAACCCATCATTGTTAAGTCAGAAGACGAACTTGAATTCCTCGACGAAGGTATTATAAGTATTACATTAGACGCATGGAAACTGATGTTTGAGGAGCTTCCAGAAAGTAAGGTTACAAAATTGGGATTTTGTTAGTTGACTTGAAAGGGACATGCAACCCAATATCCATAAAACACGAATATTTCATCACCAATAACGAGGCCGAATACGAAGGCATGTCTCTCGGGTCTCAAGTTGATATATGAAAAAAGGGATACTAATCTAGAAGTTATTGGTGACTATAAATTGTTTATATCTTAAGCTAATGGAACGTGGCAAGTGAAAGTGGAAAACTTGAAACTCTACCATACCCATTTGACCAAACTCGTGAACAAATTTGATCAAGTAGAATTTATTCATGCTCCAAGAAGCCAAAACAGCTTCGTGGATGCCCTAGCTAATTTGGCATGCATGACTCAAATTCCTGACGGAATCAAAGTTAAGTTAAAAATTCAACAAAAGCAAAGCAATGACTTGCTATTGAATCGGAAATAGTCACTTCCTGTGAGACTACTGTTAAACCTTAGTATAATACTATATAGAAGTACATTGTGTATGGAGAATATCCTTCCCACTTGTAAAAAATTTGATTTTTAAGGAGAGCAAAACCCTCAGAGAAAGACAAAATGCCTTCGGTGATAGTGTTCACCGAGGACGATAAATGCTCTTGTAGTGTCTCAGTGATATAATTATCGGCGAAAGGAAAAAGAGTATCCGCGAGGGCATATGTAGATCTCGAAGATATTTAATTTCTTTTACGGAGGACTATTGACTCTCGGTGATAATAAACAGTTCTAAAAAAAATATAATTTGAAATCTGAATTGTCCAACAAATTACAAATTTGAGGTATTATTGATAAATTTGTCGGATACACACTCTTAAAAAATGCTTAGTAGAACATGCTCGCTCGCGGCGGAAGATCTGAAGGTATTATTGATAAAATTGTTAGATCTAGGTGACGGCTAATGCATCATATGTAAAATTAAATGAGAACAAACAAAAACACAAAATCCACAAAGACAAATGGATCTAAGTCAATATATTACAAGCAATGATTAACTTTTTCAATAAGTAAAGAAAAAGATATGAGTATTTAGAATAGCAGACATTGTGAGAGCACAACACGTGATATAATGGAGAGAAAAAAGAGGAGTTTTGTTTTGTTAAAACTTTTGCAGAACGCGCCTCTAATAATAAGAAGAGAGGAAGAAGAAAGTAGAAAAATGATCTTTAGATGTGGAAGTAGAGAAGGATGAATCATACAAGTGGGTTTGTTACTTGGAGGATATTTGGTGCAATCTCATCTTGATTTATCTATCTTAAAACATCAGTAACAAGTGGGTTTGTAGATCTGAGGTAACTGGTTGTTCTTTTTGCAGATCTAAGGTGAAATTATTATTTTTGCAGATCTGAGGTGAAGCCTCGATAACTTTTCTTAACGACGAACATTACGGACTAAGTGATTCTTTGATGTTGTTGCTAATCTCGTTGGAACGGACTGGCTTCTTCAAATCTGTTCAAATTAGAGATATAGAAATATAATACATAAATTAAGAAGATAGAAAGAAGAAAGAATAAGAGATGACAAAATGTAAAGGAAAATTTTCAAATGAATGAAGAGAGTAAGAATAAGAGATGACAGAATGTAGAGGAAGAAGATTTATAGATGAAAAGGAAGAATAAAGAGAATAAGAGATGAAGAAAGATAGTTTTGGGCGACCCTAATTAATTAGGGAAAAAATTTAACTTTACTGAGAGCAACCCTCTTCTCTCAGTTATAATAATATTTTTTACCAAAAACAACCATTTGCTCTTGGTAATATTAATATCACCAAGAGCATTCTTTCGCTCTCGGCGATCATTCTTGTTAATTGTATATTTTTTACTAGTGGGAGTTCCTCCCACCCTGATTTTAGTCAATGGTCTACACTTCCAAGAAAAAGTGTTGCAATTTCACAATGAGTTCAAAATCGAGCATAACAAGTCATCGTCATATAGACCCCAAACCAATGGTGTTATCGAAGCGGCAAACAAAAACGTGATTAGGATTTTCAAGAAAATAACCAACATGAGTAAGGACTAGCATGAGAAGTTGTCATACACCTTATGGGGATATTGTACAACCGTTCAAACCTCGACGGACAAAACTCCATACTCTTTGGTTTACGGAATGGACGTCATACAACCCATCGAAATTGAGATTCCAACTTTAGAATACTCTTAGAAAGCCACATTATTAAAGAAGACTAACTCAAATCTCGATATGACCAACTAGCGTTAATGGAGGATAAGAGGTTAAACGCTTTATGTAAAACCTAAGCCTACCAAAACACACATGTTATATACCTTAAATATAAAGGTAAAATATAGAAACCTCAAAGAAGGTGATCAAGTTTTCAAATGAACCCGGAAACTCCTAGACCTTATGGGCAAGTTTCGACTCCAATGTGAAGGACCATTCCTAGTTAAGAAAATCCTCTCTAGAGGAGCTTTCCGCTTATCAAATCTATAAAGCGAAGAGTTAATTGCACCAAATAATTTCGATGCGCTTAAAAGATATTTTGTATGATATTAAGCTACACATAACGATTTAAAACTTGACCTTAAAAGATGCTTATTTCAACAGAATTCAATCACAAGTTTTGTATAACTTGCAACATGGACAAAGGAATCATGTCCGAAATACAAAGACCAGATTATTCTCAATGCAAAAAAATAAAGGAGAGAAGATACGTAAGCAACATACATGTTTGCGGGCCCGGTCTCACTTACATAAATAAAACCCCCTAGTCTCTTCTCAAAAGAAAGAAAAAATCTTTTGAGAAAGGTTAAACATTGATCTTATCCTAAAGTCAATGTGTCGAATATTAGGAAACAAGTAAGGGCAGAGCTAAGAACATCACTTTCATTCGAGTGATCCTATAAAAAATAAAACGAGAATTTCATAATGACTCTAATTCAAAAGATGTCGGCCATTATCTCTTTTTCGTTTGTAGGTGATTATCCTATTAGTAACCTCCATTGAAAGTTTTTAAAGAAAAATAACCCGAATAAACCCCATAAATTGAGGCCTAGAGCCCCAAATTGAGAAAGGACACCTCATTGTTATTTTTTTTAAAAAAATATAAGTTTGAAACTCGATGCTTTGGGAAGAAAAAACCAAAAAATGAAAATGCCAAAAAGAGAACCAAAACAAACCCCGAAAATCTCTAAAAAGATTAAAATGTTTCTATGCTGGTTGAGGTATTGAAATCACCATTCGTGCTCACACAGACTCTAGTCATGATTGCTATGATTAGAGTATAATGTACTGATTCTACCAAATATACATGAGAAACGAAAAAAGAAAACAACTCAAGTGGTTAAGGTATTGAAATCACCATTTATTGCTCACTCAGACTCTAGTCTCGATTTCCACGGCAAGGGCAAAGATGTACCGATTCTACCAGATATACTCACGAGTCAACAAAAGAATAAAAGAGAGAAAATGGTAAACAAAAACCCAAAGAAGAAAGTCAAGAAACCTCTTTAAAATGTTTTTGCGATAAGTTGAATTTTCAAGAAATGTGGTTTAAGACCGAGCAACAAAAAATAAGTTGCACTCTTTTATTAAAACATCAAATTTTTGACAATCTTTTTCATGGGTTATGATTCTGAATAATCATTTATATACGAGATCGAATTTATAACTGATATCTTGAAAGTGGGGAAAAAGAAATTATATTCCTTGATGAAAGGAAAATCGTCATAATGGAAAAAAAAAAGATATTCAAAGCCTAGTCCCGAATACGTTTTGAATTCGGAAACGTCATGATTCATTTAGAAGGATTAAGGTCCATTCCAATCTCGAAAAAAAAGAGAAACAAGGATGGGAACTAAGGGAACAAAAAATGTTTCTTTATCCAAAAGTATGAGTCATCTGTCCATAAATAAAGCTTGAAACCCCCGACTTGCAAATTTCAACTAGTTGTGAAGGACACTTTGAAAATGAAAAGGAAACAAGGATTCTGTTGAAATATTCCCTTAAAAGGCATAGAGCCATGACCGATACTGCAAAAGAAAAATAAGAAAAATTGAGTCTCCTAAACCCTATTTGTTGATAGGTGTGAGAGATTGTTCGTACATGATTCCGCTAAAAAGCCCCAATTGTAGTTAGGTATCCTAAAACCTATTTTTCGATAGGTACGTGAGATCATTCGTACACGATTTTGTGTTAAACCCTAATTGTAGTTAGGTATCCAAACTCTATCTATTGACGCGTATGTGAGATCATTCATACACGATCCCATTTTAAAATCCTATTCGTGAATAGGTATCCTAAACCCTATATGCCGATAGATGCTATAGATCATTTTATACGATTCCACTAAAAGCCTAGAGGAATCCAAACCTTATCTATTGATAGGTATGAGAGATTGTTCGTACATAATCTCGTTTTAAACCCTAGCTATAATTTAGTACCCCAAAACCCTATCTTTCGATATGTATGTGAGATCGTTCGTACTTGATCCCGTTTTAGAATTCTATTTATGAATATGTATCCCAAACTCTATCCGTTGATAGGTGCGATAGATCGTTTTTATACGATTTCTCTACATTCCCTAATTGTAGTTTGGTACCGAAATCCTATCTATTGATAGGTCGAGACATCATTTAAATAGTTTCATTAGAAACCTTATCTATTGATAGGTGCGTTAATCGCTTGTACACGATCCTGTCTGAAAATCCTATATGTTAATAGGTTGAGACATCATTTGCATACGATTCCATTAGAAACTCTATCTGTTGATAAATGCGCCAATATTTCGTACACGATTCCGTTTGAAAACCCTATCTATTGATAGGTCGAGACATCACTTGTATATGGTTATGTTAGAAACCCTATCTATTGATATGTGCGCTAATCGTTCGTACATAATTCCATCTAAAAACCCTATCTGTTGATAAGTCGAGATATTATTTGTATAAAATTCCATTGGAAACCCTATTTGTTGATAAGTGCGTCAATTATTCGTACACGATTCCATCTGAAAACCCTATCTATTGATAGGTCGAGACAACATATGTAAATGGATTAATTAGAAACATATCTGCTGATAGGTGCGTCAATCGTACACAATTCTGTCTGAAAACCCTATCTATTGATAGGTCGAGACATCATTTATATATAGTTCCGTTAGAAACCATATATAGTAGAAACTCGATAAATTAATACTCGATTATTTAATAAACTCTCTAAGATAATATTTTTGGCCGGTCCCGACTCGGGGATAGGGTGCAAAATTGATAATTCGCTAAAATTATAAAATAATACATTTTTGATAATTTCTTTAGACCTCATATAAAATATAAATTAAAAATTCCTTATATATAGCATATTACATGAATGATTTATGAAGGTTTCTTGAAAAATGACTCAATTGTCTTTTATTTTTTTGTTGAAATCAATTTCTCCTTGAATGCCGTCTCTAATTTTCCTTAGCATGGTAAGAACTTCTGGTGTTGTTTTCTCATAGCTCAACAAGAAATTGTTTAATGTGATTGCCTCTTTAATAGCTTCGTTTCGCGAAGGGGGCTCCATTGTAGAACTTTCATAATGCTCTTCGAATCTCGTCTGTCATTGTTGTTTTTTTCACACCTTTAAGATGGGAAGTCATGTTGTGTGTATGATTTGTTTGTGTTAACCTACAGTATTTTGATCTTGTTTACATAGAAAATATTTTTAATGTCTATAAAGTGATACATTGAATACAAGAAGTATAATAAGGTGGGAGATTGAAAGATTTTTTCAAATTAGGCCATTCATTTGATATACAGTACATGCATTGTATACAATAATTAAGTGGAAACTTAAATATGTTTGTAAACTAAGTATTTTACTATAAATTAAGTAAATATTAATTAATATATAAATTAATAATTAATAATTTATAGATTAATTAATAACTCTTTTAATTAATAAATTTTGGTCGTCCCAAGTGTATTATTTTATAGAGTTTCTACTGTATGTTGATACATGCGCTAATCGTTCGTACACGATGTTTGAAAACCCTATCTGATAAGTCGAGACATCATTTGTATATGGTTCCAAAAGAAACCTTATCTTTTATTAATTGCTACAATCGTTCGTACACGATTCTATCTGAAAACCCTATCTATTGGTAGGTCGAGACATCATTTGTATATGGTTCCATTAAAAATCCTATCTATTGATAGGTTCACTAATCGTTCGTAAACAATTTCATTTGAAAACCCTATCCGTCGATAGGTCGAGACATCATTTGTGTATGGTTCCGTTAGAAACTCTATATGTTGATAGGCACACTAATCATTCGTACACGATTCCTTATGAAAAATCTTATTTATTGATAGGTCGAGACATCATTGTATGTGGTTCCTTTAGAAGCCCTATTTGTTGTTAGGTGCGCTAATCGTTCGTACACAATTCCATCTGAAACTCTATTTGTCGATAGGTGGAGACATCATTTGTATATAAATCCATTAGAAACTCTATCTATTGATAAGTGCGTTAATCGTTTGTACACGATTCCGTCTGAAAATCCTATATGTCGATAGGTTGAGACATCGTTTATATACAATTCCACTAAAACCCTATCTCTCAATAGGTATCTCCACTCCCAACATCACTGAATCCAAATATTTCAAAAGTAAAGCACTATCTCTCGATAGGTATCCAATAAAAACTCTATCTATTGATAGATATTTAAACCTTGTTTATCAACAAGTACAATGATCATTTGTACATGATCTTATCCAAATACTATCATCTAAATAGGTATCTCAAACCCTATCATCCGAATATGTATCCAAACCCTATCTTTCCAATAGGTACTCCAACTAGAAATCCTATTTTCAATAGGTATTCTTCTTCTAGTTCTCGGACACAGAATTTTATATGTTGATAGTACTACAGTCATTTATACATGATCGTCTTTAACCTCACCTATGAGAGACCTTCGTGGCAAGTTCGTCAGCTCCCGCGACCAATCTATTTGTGAATAGTACTTTGATCATTTGTATATGACCGCCCAACGCCTTACTTGTTAGTTAGACCCATAAGCGAGCTCGTCATCTCTCACCAAGACTTATCTATTGATAGTCACCCTAAGTGTTACTTGTTAGTAACTCACATGAAAGTTACTAAAATTTTCATGTTCCCCCCATATCTTTTAAAAAATAACCTTAGCCATTTGTACATGAATACTATGAATAATCTATAGATATTCATCCTAGATAGGAATTAATGTTTCAATACCTATGATTATCTATATCCCATTGATTTTACGGGTACTTTGTTAAGTTCTGTAAAATAGGATTCCCAAGAAGTATCATTGTTAGGATAATCACCATAGAAAGATCCCTACAACAACGCTTGAAAGAATCTCGACAAACTATTATAAACAACATCACCAGGTCACTCTAATATGAGCACACTATAAGTTTTATCTTTCTAAACCCCCTCATTATAAATTGGACAAGATAAATTAGTGTTAGATGTCATACTCGAATTAACGTTTTCAAAACCAGATTGTTGTATTCAAACTTCATTTGAGATAGACACTCTGTAAGCACTAAAAATCTACACACCAATTTATAAAATTAAAATAATTGTTTTGATTTATTTTTGAATGAATAAAATCAAAATAATGAACCCCAATGTCAAAAACTAATTAAAACAATTAACTATATTAATTACTGTGATAAATAAAACCTAACTAATTAAAGAAAATGACCAAAATAAAAAATAAAATTATTTGAGATAAATGTTGTACTTATTTTATCTTAAAATAATTTTAGAAAAAATCAAGGGATGAAAATAAATAATTTAGGATGAAATGAGGTACATATTTCATCCCCCCAAATTAGTTATTTAACCCTAAAATATACAAAAACAAATATTATAAATTGGTAAAATATTTATCATATTTATTTTAATATTTTGTGTATTTAAAAAAAGATCAAAATTAGAGCCAAAAGGGTGAAAGAAAAATCAATTTTAATAAAAAAAAATACGCAATCGGTTGTAGCCGAAATCAGGAAATACAGACAAATATTATAAATTGGTAAAATATTTAATATTTATTTTAATATTTTGTGTATTTAAAAAAGGATCAAAATTAGAGCCAAAAGGGTGAAAGAAAAATCAATTTTAATAAAAAAATACGCAATCGGTTGTAGCCGAAATCAGGGAATAAAGATACAGTCGCGACCACGCTTGTTGGATCAGCGCTGGATTTTCATCCAACGCTCCAAATGCACCCACGTATCCCACTACAACCAAAGGAGCGCACAACCGAGAAGTAGGCGATCAACTAACAACCGTTAGCCGAAACGTAGACGGAACGCCCAAACACCAACGACGCTTGACAGACCACTAACAGAACGTGATAACGCGCATGAAACGACGTCGTTTCGACCGCCACCGTCGTTTTCATCGCGATGCCGGATGGATAACCATTAACAGCCATCTTTGATTTCTCAAAGATATAATTTCGTCATTTCTAGACGGATTGAATCAGTTGAAAAGGCAAAATGATCATCCTACCACGGTGATAATTTTCCCTACATCTATAGGCACAATTAGTGCATATATCATCAAGTTGATCCAAGAATAATGAATTTTGGCTAATTCAATCCACTTTGATAGATCAACCATCATTGGACAACTATAAATTCCCCCCAATCATTCTAAAGGCAAGAAATAACATCTCAAGTCCCGAATAAAAGGAAACTAGAAATTCGCTATTAATGCTTCAAGCTTTCGGATTTTTCAAATTTTCTATAAAAGGTCTAAAACTTGGATCTAGGCATCCAAAAAGTTTTCTTAAGGTCTAAGGAGTGTTCTCCAATCCTTGGTAAGCTTTCAATCATCCTTTAATTCATACTTTCAATTTGAAATTGAAAATTTTATATTTCAGTTTTCATAAGTTTGTATTCTATCTGGTTCTTGAATTTGATGATTGTAAATTGATCTTATGATCATTTATGAAATTTATGTGAAAGTTAGAATTGATCAATTTGCCTTAAAAAGAAAAAAAAAATCCAATTTTGAATTATTTTTTTATTTAAAAAAGTGTTTGCTATTCTTAGACTAATCTCTGAAGATCACAACCCAGAAAGTTTCCCAACATGATTGTAATGATGTTGGATAACTGTTTGGATCATATTTGATCCATTCTGACCATGTTTGATCAAAATTAAAATTTTCAAAATAATTGAAAATTTTGAGTTCTTGAATTGGTCCAAACGAACAACAAGTGTTCTTGTTTTGGTACCAATAAAGTATATGGAGTATGAGCAAGGTTTTGAAAACCGTTCCGTTCATCAACCCGGTTTTTTGGGCGAACTTCGGTCTGACCGGTTCAACCGGTTGAACCACTAGTTGGACCGGTTTAATTTTTGTAGGGTGAAACCAATAAATAAATAAAAAAGATTATTTAAAAGTAATAAATAAACAAAATCATATACTTTATTTTTAATTTAACTATGATTAATTTTTAACCTAACTATGATTAATTTTTAACCTTAAATTTATTTTCTCTCTCCAACTATCATTTCTCCAAAAGTATTATCTTATCTCTCCTTGAAGCAAGTATCATCTTCTCCAAGTATCATCTTATTTTCTTCTGATCTTCTTCCAAGGAAGGCTCAAGTATTGTCTTATCTCTCCTTGAAGCAAGTATCATCTTCTCCAAGTATCATCTTATTTTCTTCTGATCTTCTTCCAAGGAAGGCTCAATCTTCATGTTTTTTATTTTACTTCTTAGCTGAACAAATCTAATCAACGACGAAGGAGGACACGGAGGAAGGAGATCAATCTTGAACAGATCTGATAAGAGAAAATTTTGGTGTTTGGAGAGAGAAAACCTTTCCAACCGGAAATTTCGGTATCACTTTTCCGTCCAAACCGTCCGGTTCAACCGGATTTTGACCGGTTCGTAAAGTTCACGTATTGAAGCCAGCAACCGGTACGGTTAATCACCCGTTTCACGGTCGGACCGGTTGGACCGGCGGTCCGACCGCGTATTTTAAAACCTTGAGTATGAGGAAGTTATTGACAAACCCATTACACTTCAAAACAACTTTTAAACAAAAAAATCGATTTTTAGCTACAAATTATTTTGAATGAATTGATCATCACTCAGGTCGATTGATACGTTGGGATGATCTTCTAAATGTTCATGAAAGCTTTGTGAAGCTACTTAGGCGAATTCAAGCCTCTATCAAAATTGAAAAACTTACAATTTTGATGTTCTTGAGGACCAATATTTCCAACCAAGGACCAAGAGATCTGACCGAGGATCCTCGGTCCGGAACAAGAGGTCCCACTAATGATTTTTACATACGACTGAAAGATCAAACCTAAGACCAAGAAATCATGAACCTAAAACCAATGGCTTCCACCTAAGATCGAGTTGTCCGACCAAGAGGCCGAACTTAGGACCGATGAATCTCAACCTCGACCGAGAATTCCTAAACCTAGGACTAAGAGAGTTAACCCCAAGCTAACCCATAACCGATGGATTTTACACCTCGACCGAGGCTTTTTAGCCTAGATCGATGGGTCCGATCGGGGGTCCCAGACCCCGATCATTGAAAACAAACCTAAGGGCCTAGGACACCGGTCCTAAGGCCTGTTTGGTTCTTATTTTTAAAATCCAAAATTATTTTTTGTAATTTTGGACTCTCAATCCATTTTTTAAAAATCCCGAAAAATTAGAAAATATTTTCAAAATATTTTTGAAAAGTTTTCTGCAAAAAATATTTAATAAAAGGCTTGTTTGGAATTTATATTTAAACCCTAATGCCTTTGAAAATGATTGATGTTCTTCAGGTACTTTTCTCCTTAAGCTATTATCAGTAATAAGTACCAGCATTTTAATAATTGTTTTACAATTTTTTAAATAAGCACAAACCTTATGCATATTTAGGACCGGAAGAATAATTGGTAAAATAAAACGTTATACAACCGATTTTCAAATTTTATAAGTAGAGACCGTTTTAAAAACAAGTATGGAGGATGAAGCACGGAAGCCTCTCCCGAGTATCACCAAATTACGAACTAAAAAAAACTCTGGCCAATACTTTTGCACATGTACGCCATTTTTTTTTTCAAAACAAATAATGTTTTTTAAAATTAATTATGTTTAATTAATTTAAACAACATATTTCTAAAAAGATCAAATTGTAATTTGATTATAGTAAATCTCTAGATTATTTAAAATTGAACCCCAAATTAATTATTTTTAATTAATTTTAAAATATGTTATGAATTATTTAAAATTCTTTTAAAACAATATTTTATTTTTAAAAAAAACATTCATGACACGCAAATCGATATTCACATTTCTCGTATCTCGAACTTTTTCGAGACAGGTTCCGAGATTACAGTATGATAACACATAAATTAATAAATTTAATTTATAATCATAATTTAAACAGAAATAAGGAAAAAAAATATTAACAACAATTAATTAAAAATATATGTATAATCCATAAAATAAACTAACAATATATATATTAAAGTGAAATGATTAAGTATATTTAAAGAATAATGATAGAATCAGAGAGAACCAAAAAAAATGACTGGTTACTATATCATTTGTTGTAATAAGTATACCATTTGTTGTAATAAAGATAAAGTGAGAGGAGAGAGAAGATACATAAAAATTTGTTAATTTTTTTTTAGCAAATTAAATTGCATTATATAATTTTCTCTCAATTTTTTTTTTCCAAATTCCCTCCTAAATCATTTCTCATATCTAAAATATTTAGCATTAATGGTTCAAATAAATTACATATTATCCATAAATATAAAACGGTTAAAAATAAAATTAAAAATACTATGGGTATGGTTCGATCTTACAACCTAACAAAACAAGTACAACTCTTTAACCAACTATACTAATAACACTATACATTTTAAGTTCAACACCAAATTTGATGAACGCAGTGGTTCATCAATAGTTTTTAATCGGTCATAATTCTCTTTTGACTCTGCGCTATAGATTTCACTATTATTAGTGAAAAATAATGGAAGAATTGTCATATAGGGGACATAATTCATATGGATATAATAAGTCTCGTTTGTGCTACTTTAATGGTAGTCTTTACATTTTCCCTTTCATTCGTAGTATGGGAAAGAAATGAACTCTAGAGGTCAAACTAATTGAGTTGAGGAATCAAACTATATCAATTGTTTTAGAAATTGTTCTGCAATGTGAGAGTAAATGAATACTTGAGTCGGATTGTGGGTTGACCCGCCCATCAACGTAAAAGCGTTTAAAAATAAAATAAAAAATACTATCACATTTTTATCGTAATATTTTCTTTACGATTTTTTATATTATTAATACATGTTAGTTTGTCATATTTTATTTTATTTTATCTAAAATCTTAAAAATCACATCAATTATATTTTAATCAATAAAATTATCTTTCTAAATATACAAAATATAAAAATATTTTATCATTTAAATATTTTATAATTTTATTATATTATTATTTAAGGGTAATTAAGTAAATAATCTTTTTAAAAAATAAAATATTTAATTTTTATACTTAATGAGAAATTATTTTTTAACTAAGTTTTATTCCCAAATAACCAATATCAAACGAGCTCCGGAATAATCAAAACATAATAGAAAGTTAAAAGCAACTTGAAGAAATTTGGCATCTAAATATTCACTTTTTTTTTAATTAAGTTTATTTTATTAAATTAAAATAATAATAAAAATAATGAATTGTTTTTTCTTTTAAGTGATAAGAATGAATTTTAAAATGTTAACTATTCAATTTTTGTTTAAAATATTTTAAATTAGAATGAAAGTAATAAATGTAAAGTAATGTTAATTAACATAATATATTAAAAAATAAAATAAAATAAAAATAAAGAATTATCATATATATAAAAAATATTAAAAACCAAATAATGATATGCTAATATTTAAAACTAATAAATTTAATTTATAATCATAAAAAACTTACAGTATGTCGAACTAGTTTGATTCCGCATAGAAACGTTAATAAATTACAATTATGTAATTTTTTAATGTTGAAAATTAGAATAATTTCTTACCGCAATTACATATCTATATTTGATTTTATAAAAAGAGGGGTGATAAAGGGATATAATTTGGAAGAAGTGCTAAAAAAGAGATAAAGGGTGGAGAAATAAGAGAGAAATAATTTATTGATTTTTCAATGAATAAAATTGTGTCACGTCATTTTCTTCAAATTTTCTCACCCAAATTCTCCCTCCTAATTATTTCTCTTATAGAAATCACTCTAAACTACTCATTTAATCGATTTAAGTATTAAACATTTAAAATAATATTAACAGTATAAATAAATTAAATATATATAAATATTTAACGAATAAGTTAAATAATCTAGAACAAATAAAAATATAAAGTAAAATGATGAAACATATGAAAAATAATTAAATCAAATAAACTAATTTCTATCAATTGTATCTAAACTCAATAAAATCAGTCCTAGTTGCTACCCAAATGAGTGCATAATAGGGATTATAATCAAACCAGTCCGTTTATATAATTTTATAAAAAAACTTTTATAAATCTAAAATTATTGTATAGTAAAGCTTTATTATATATATAATCACAATTTTAGTACTTGTATGCTGAATCAAATCATCCTATATAATCTGATCGAAGAAGTCTGAACATCCTTCACGTGAAGTTCATAAATGGTGCCTAATTCCTATTGGTCCAAGCAAAAGTAATGATTATTAATTTTACTGTCAATATATATGGCAATTTTCAACTCTTGTTCCTATAATGCAGGAGAGAGAAAAAGAAATAGTGTTTCTCTCGTACTAGTTTATAAGTAGGAGACATAGAGGAGATGTGAACCTTAAAACAGCCACAACTTTGTTCCTTTTAATGAAACACTAGAAAAAAAGAATAAAGTGCATGCACATGATATCATCAAAGAAATAAGATTAACCACAATGTGGTCATTGGGTATATCAAAATGTGGACCATACCCTTGTTTGTGTCTTAATAAGCTTTCTTTCCTTTGCTCAAACCCTTTACCTTTCTTCACTACCTATAGCCACCCTCTTGAGGGGACCATGGTCCTATATGATACCCCTTTCCATATTTCATCCAATATAATGTTTATGATGTGCACTTCATGTATATATATACTTTAAGGTACAAATATCGGCCCACGCTACAAAAAAACCCACGTTTTTTTATCATCTGTCATGAGTTGTGGAGGCAAAAAAAAAAAATGAAATTTTGATATATAGTTATTTGTGTTGATTAAGGAAAGTTCAAATGTTGTTGAGTTGAAGAATTTTTGCTTTACAAATAAATGTTTAACCAATAGGCTCAATGAAGTACTAAAATAAATTTATGATGCTTTAATAGATAAAGAAGGTTCGAATTATGCTTATTTGGTTTGAATTATATCTTATCATAATTAAATTATCAATTAAAAAATAATTAATCTATCCTTTAAATATTTTTATAAAATAACTCAAATTTTCATAATTACATTATATATATATATATATATTTTAAGTAAGAAAGATTAGCATTACACTCTACATCTCCGCTGTAACCCAAAGCGTTACTGATGAAAATGAATACTAGTCTTTAAACTGATTTTTATCACTGAACTTAGTTTACTATAAATACTTTGTATAATTAGATAAAAATATGAATAAGACAACTGAAATTGTTTGCCTTAATAGGGAGGCAAATGGAGATAACATAATTGTTTTTTTTGTTTGTTTGTCATACAATTTAGAATTTATGGCTAGTTTGATTCGTAACACATTTGCTTCAACCTTATATACGTTTGAAAGTATTAATTAATAAAGCATATTCAAATTGTTAATATTGAGTGAGTTCGAAATACTTAATCGTTGTAACTTATCATTCTTATATGTTTCAAATTGTGCAACTTAAACGTTTACATATATTTGATTTTGTTCTTGAAAACCATTGCAACATCTTATTTGTATTATAAGGTGAATCAAACTAACTATTTCCTCAATCTTACAATCACTTTTGAGCTCATATCATACATTTTGTGATGAATATTTTGTTTAGAAAGCCAAAATAAAAAAAAAATTAAAAAATTAAAAAAATAAAAAAATAAAAAGAACCTTCACTTCTTGGTCATGTTACATCAAGGCTGAGTCAAGAATGGGCCCCATATCTGTACTATTCTGACTGATCCATTACAATTTCACGTGCAAAAAAGCTTTTTTCACCTCTATCGACGGCCCAGAACTAATTTGGGCCCATTAAATCTTTTTTTTTTTGTTTTTTTTTTTCAGTAGTCAGAATTCATGTAGACCGCTGCTTTGAGGAAATTTCATCTAACTTTTGTTTCGTTTAATTACATCCGTCCGATTTGATCTGTCATATCTCGCAGGTATATCTCTGGCTAAATCTGGATCGTTAACCTTTTCTGGTTACAAATGAACGTTATGTGTCGGTCGGTCTCTTTTCCAACTAATCTTTTTAAAAGATATAGGGACAAAATATAAAGATGTCCCTAATCTTTCAATAAAAGTTCACATAAGCACTAATATAAACATATGAAAACTTAATGTGGATTTTTTTTTTGTGTGTAAAGATGGCTCAGATACAAGGTAGAACCATCCGAGAAAATGCATATCTAGTTAAATTCGCCACACTGAATGAAATTTAAAACCGTTAAAATAAAACATCAATCAATAAATAAATAAATATATATATATATATATATATATATATATATATATATATATATATATATATATATATTAATAAAGGAGTTTCAAATTATGAGCTTTAAAAAAAATATCCGAAATTTCATTCCAATTTAATGATTCGACCCATCAAATAATGAAAACAAAATCTCAGTCATTCTCTTTGTGTTTTTTTTAAAAAACTTATTCAAAATTAATTTTTCAATCAATCACTTCTCAACAATTATATTACTTATTTCATCAATCAAAATACTAAAATACCTTTTATTTTAAATTATTATTTTAAATTTTATTCATATATATCAATATTTTTTAGTCTTTTTATAAAAAATAATCATCACCTCCTCAAAATCATCACCTTACTTTTTTTCCTCTTTAAATTTTTTCAAAAACCATCTAACAAAATATAATTATTGACATATAAAGCTACATGTTCTTTTAGATTGATTTAAAATTAATTTTAAATAACTTACATGACATTTTATATTCTTTCATTAATCACATATTTATTATTATTTATCAAAATATCTTTTATAATATTTCTATAAAATTATTTTTATTATATATTTATGCCCATAATATCTTTTTATAAAAAAATTAAATAACAAAGTTTTCAATTTAAAAAATTATGATCTATTATATTTTTAGATAAATTTTAATATTGAATTATTTAAAGATGACTGTCATTTTCATTATTTTTGACAATCAAAACAATATTTCTAACAAGGCCCAATAATAAACCCATGAGTGACGAGTCATGTGATTTTACTCACTTTTGTTTTTAGCAATTCTAAATTATGGATTGCCAACAGGAACGAAAGCCCAATACCTACTTAGTATTTATTGTTTTTTTTAATATGAAATATTTCATTTGTTATAACTTATAACAAACATTTAGCATATGAGCTTGATTTTTATCTATAATACTGCTAGATGAAAAATATATTATTTTGGTTAAATTTATAAATATTATGATTTTTTAAAATAAATTTTATGAAGTTAACATAAATCCCCCCAAATCTCCATTTTAATTTAAAGGGTTTTAATGAGAATTTAATTGGAAAAAATTATATTTAAATAATTTTAGTGAATTATTTAAAATTTATAAAAATAAAATAAAATAAAATAATTTAAGTATTTAGTTGACTAATTAAATAATTTAAAAGAAAATTAATATTATATATAATTTTAAATAAGGAAAAAACTTTGTAAAGTAAGGATGTATTCAAAGGAAATTTAATGACCATTTTTTTTGAAATGACTCATGCTATAAATTTTTAAAATTGACATTTTTTATCTGTCTAAACACGAAAATACCCCTCCGCGTCACGTGAAGTGTTTCATAGCGTGACACGATGGAAATGTCCTGAATGCCATTATTATTTATTATATTTCCCAATTTTTTTAAATTTCTTTCTTTCGCTCTTCTTTCCCGTTCTCTCTTCTCGTTCTTCTTCTCATTCTCTCTAAACCTTAAATGACGAACGACGAACACAACACGACAGACAAAACGGCACACAACGACTTGTATGCGAGGAAGGCTCGTCACTGTTGTTGCTTTGACTCTACTACCGACTCGACTCTACTCATTCGGATCTAGGGAATAGGTTATAAAGAGCAAGTGTTCGCCCGAGACATGATAAAATTGCATTATGGACCAAGACTACGTCGAATGAGGCTGCTTAGGTACTGTTGGAGAAATCGAATAATAACACATGTTTAGCAATCCAAAATAGACAAGCTACAACAAAGGCCTAACAATTCTTTTTCCCCTTTTGTATAATCAAATAGGCAGTCAATTCAATTGAGCATCAAACAATCAAAGAAACAGAGAGCAAGACACCAGGATTTTACGTGGTAAACCCAAATTAGGTAAAACCACGGGACACTTCGGCCACTTAAATCATCCATTATATCAAATGGGTATACAATTAATGTTGTTCAATACAAGTCTAAAGGTAATCTAATCAAAATTATCAATTAACCTCATCCTAACTTGTCATTCATATACATTATCATCATCACTAAAGAGATGATTAACCAAATGGAGAAGAGATAAAGGAAATCAGAAGAAAAACATGCTGTTTTAATGGAGGAATTGCTGCTTTAATGGAGGAAGAACTACTGGAAGAGGAAGAGAGAAAAAAACAACTAAAAAATAGCTGTTTTTTTTTTCCTTAATTAAATATGCCCTAATGGGCTTTATTAATTTGTTAGGCCTAGCTGCCAAATGAGTTGACCCAACAGGTATTTGCTCTATTTTACACTTGTATGCTGATTAGAACGAAGCTGCCAATTTAGAACGAAACCCATTGACCTCCATTTCTTGGAACCATCACGCGGTCGCGATACGTTGGAATTGCTTGAGCTTTTGGTGGTACGATCTTTGTCCTTGGTTTACTATACTGCTAGAATCTCATGTATTGAAAATTGTTCTCAAATTCATGAGTTTGTTTTAAAATCCTCAAATTTCTCTTCAATTGTTGTGGATATTGTATGAAAGGAGGACATATTAATCCAGAAGTAACTTTCGGGTTGTTCTTGACTAGGAAACTTTATTTGACTAGGGCAATATTCTATATAGTGATGCAAACTCTTGGAGCAATATGTGGAGCTGGAGTGGTTAAGGGTTTTCAGCCAAATCTATATCAAACTTTGGGTGGTGGTGCTAATGTAGTGAATCCTGATTATACTAAGGATTCAGGACTTGGAGTTGAGATTATTGGAACTTTTGTACTGAAGTGGTTAACGGACAAATTAAGACTTTTATTGGGGCTAATTGAGATTTCAGATATCTTTTTTCCAACTTAGAAATTTGAGTTTTTATTATTATTATTATAGTCATATAAAACAAAATTTTGATTTAACCATTTCAAATACCGTTAACTTATTATCTATATAAAATTTATAAATAAAAGATCTATGTCATTAATTATCTATCGAATTTCAATGAAACAAGGGTTTTGACTATTGATTTTTTAAATTCGGTTGTTAAAATTTTCACTTCGCTGAAATTCAGTAACAAAATTAGTGACTTGCATCTTTTATTTATTTATTTATCTATGTCACATAGATAATAAGTTAACTGCGTTTAAAACCGATATGATAAAATTTTATCCATGTCCTAAATGAAAAAGGGTCAAATTTTAATAATTTATCTTAGGTCAAACTTTGAATAGTATAAATTTTATTCATTTTAATTATTTAGTTTTTAAATTGGACTGCTAATGAAATAAGAATGAATAAGTGATTGTTTTTTTTATTAATCAAAATATTTAACAATAAATTATTATATAAGAAAAAAATATCATGTTTGATCTCGATTCACGACGTAAATTTTTTATTATACACCATCTCTGATCACCTAATCAGGTATTTAGATTTTTTCAAATATATAAAATATTTTTTAAAATGATATAAAGAAGCATTTTGTAATATTTAGTTTGAATATCTGAAATACAAATATTTTCTTAATTTTGAATGGTTTAACATAAAAAATAAAATTACGATGAATCAAAACCGGAAATATGAAACATTTGTCTATTTTTTTATAGTTAATTATTAGTTTGATTTTTTTAAGTGGAAGGATCTGGAGAAATCATGATATAAACTATAATTTGATTAGTTTATGTTTTTGAATATTTTTATTCTATTTTTATCTTAAAATTAGAATACTAATATATTTATTGATATAATAATATAATATATATAATGACATTATTGTAATTTCATGTATTTGGCTCAGGATCACAACGGGCAAAGAAATATCAGTTCAGTCCCGGTCCCAGTCCTGGTCTGGTCTGATCTGATCTGGTCTGGTCTCGATTCCAATCCGTCTTTCGGGTCTTTTCTGATTCACCCCTATCCACAGTGAAAGTAGGAAAAATTTAACGATCCGATAATCATCATAGGGTTTTTAATTGTCATTCTTAGTCTAGATACATTCATTAAAAAAACAATAATGAATAATTAAAAATTCTTAGTCTACGCGAATCTCTCGGTCAATCTCTGCTCGCTCGGTCTCTCTTACGAACTACGAATTAAGAATTGTTAAGCGCCGTGTTTACTCTCGCTCTAAGATTATTCTGTAATTCATCTACTGTCCTTTCTAAATAAAATTTCAGTATTGTAAATTTGTCTGTTCAACATAGTGATAGCTAAAAATTCAGAAACAGACAATTGTTAAGTTCTGTGTATATGACAGGGTTTGTATAGTGTCTATACGAATCAAAGCATTTTAAGGAAAAACCTTCTGGAAACAGAAGAAGGGGTGACGTATGAGTTTTATCTCCGAACATTCATAAAATTCTTGTGTTATTTCATTTCCGTATCTAACCGTCTTGCATCTGCCGCTTCAAATCGAGCAGGCATTTCAGCAATTGATTCTGTTCAAGAGCTTGCGAATATTTGTAAAGAATATAAACAAATTTTAATCTCTAAAAGGACTAAAATCAAATTCAAAGTCAACTTCCAACAATATTTAAACTCCCTGCTATTGTTGTACTCCATTCCTAACAAAATAATTTATTTCTTTTTTTTTTCTTAATTAGGTAAGTCTAGGTGGGTCTTCCCCGACTAGCGGTGGTTTTCGGGAATATATTTAGTAGATGATGACAATTATAAACTCATAAATTAAAAGTTTATTTAAAATTATAAAATTTACTTTAAAATATTAATTATATATTATTATAATTTATCTAAATAATTAAGTACAACATATATCAACAATTTAAAAAATATATATTTAAATATAAAATTAATTAAATAATAATAATAAATAAATGACACTATAAAAATGATATTTACAATATTAATTTTATTAGTTTATTTATATGAATAAATAATATATTTTTTAACTTAGAAATATAAATTTGTTCTCTTAAATATAAAATCGTAAAAAATCATAAAATATAAATTATTTATAAACTCGTAAAATCTTATTATCGTAAATTTAAAATCGTAAGAATTTAACTAATTTAAGAGTTTATCTAAAATCAAACTTGTTAACAATCTCTATAATCGTAAAATTGTGTGAATCAACTTGAGACTTTTAAGGTTTTAGTTATGTTGCGATTTAAATCATCTCTCAATTCAATTACAAACATGTTGAAACAATATACATATTCTACTATGTTATCATTTCACTCTTCACTATTTCATCTTATTTTTTATGAATTTGATGAAAAAATGTATTGGGAAAAATGGAAATTTTAGTTTAGTTTAGTTGAATTTTTATTTCCTTCTAATATTAGCTATGAACATAGTTAGACAATTAAGGAATAATGTTGATACTGAATTATTGAATAATTTCTTTAATATTACATTATATTATATTATTAATAATTTATCTTTGTATACCATTTCTAATTGAATCATACTAACATAAAAATAACTAAAAAACAAAAAACAAATTCAAGAAAACACAACCTTCATTATTCAAATTAACAAAAGTAAATGAGAATGTGAGAAATGTAGATAACTTTATTCATATAGAATCGATCTTCCAAATTATGAGTTAGAAATATATAGATCGATCATACTTGCATTAACTCTATTATTTTAAGGCCAAGTTTTCATTTGCAATGACAACATGAAGGAATATGGGGACAACATGAATTGCAACGGGGTTCCTCACCAGATGACGAGCCCTCGCTCATCCAGAAATACATTGCAGCAACCATTGTGAGTATCATCATCTTAACAAATTTCACAAAACCCTCCATTCTGTTTTTAAACTATGAATGTTGTATTATATTTTATATTTTTATTTATAGTCAAAAGTGAATCTCATTAAGATTTCATGGTTGGAAGAATTTAGAAATAAACAACTAAATAGATTCATATATTGTGAAATTATCTAAATCTACTTTTTAAAAAGTTTTGTTGCATTTATATTTATAAATATATAAATAAATAAAGTTTTAAACTTTAATATTTTTAATTATTTATTATTGTTTTCTTCCCTGAATGCATGTAGACTAGGATTGGCAATCCAAACTTATTGGGGGCGAATTTTCCCCGCTTTGACTGCGGATCGAGACGGATCGAAAAAGACCCGAAAGATATTGACCGGGAATTGAGACAAAATTGGTATTTATTTGCCCCGTCTCATTCCGCCCAATTAAATAAAATTACAATAATATCATTATAATATATAATATATTCCTATATCAATAAATATATTTATATTATAACTTTCAATATTAAAATAAAAATCCTATATCAATAAATATATTTATATTATAACTTTCAATATTATAATAAAAAACAACAAAACCTAAACTAATCAAATTATAGTCTATATCATGATTTTATCCACATCCCTCCTCTTATCAATCCACTAATGAGTAACTATAAAAATCAGACAAATATTTCATCTTTCTTTTTTCCTTCAAATTTTATTTTTCATGTAATAAATGAGAAACTAATGTAATTAGCTATTGATTGGAAGAATTTAGGGATAAACATGTGTCAATAGGTTCATGTATTGTGAAATTATGTAAATCTACTTTTGTTATATATATATATATATATATATATATATATATATATATATATATATAAACTTTAATATTTTTAATCATTTGTTACTATTTTTCTTGAATGAATGCAAGTAGAATAGGAATGACAATTGAAATTGGTCAGGATGATAACCGATTTGATTAACGTCTAATTTAATTTTTTTTCGCGTTATAAGTTATACACTATTGTGAGTAATAAGGGAGCATATTAAATATATTAAAAATCGATCCACGAATATCCCTACTAAAATAAAATAAATATACTAGATCTAAAAAGTGATGAAATATCCAATTTAAATAGTAAAAATATGTAAAAATTTCTTTCTAAATAGTTGGTAAAATATATGTTGCATTTTTTGAGATTTTTCTAACACTATATCTGTATATCACCTATATTAACATTCAATCAACCAATAAGTTGTATCATCTTTATAAAATTATCACGATTTTTGGAAGATGAAATTCATAATGACCTCTAAATGCACAAGCTTGTAAACTAAGCCATCGAATACTCTCAATTGTCTTTTTAGATCACAATCGATTCTTCTGAACATTATCTAAATTATGGGCATTCAACATTTTGTCAATATGTCCACTTACTTTCAACAAATTTTTAACACATTTCAATACATTACCATGTGATGAAGTAAGACCTTCCACGTGCATTAAAAGTGGACATTTAACTCTATTGTTAACCCTTTTCAAATTATTAAATCCATTATTATTGAATCAATGATTAAGAGATGATTTCTTTATAAAGAATACAAGGAAAACAAAGGGAAATTTGAGGAAATGACCCCAAAATAGGGCCAAATAGCCGATGGTGCGGGCCACTAATTTTTATAGCGCTGGTGACCCCCAAATTTTTTAATGACCATTTTACCCATGCGTCACGCACCCTCCAGGTGCGTGACGCACCCTGAACCCTATAAAGACTTAATTTTTTTTCATTTTCGTTTCAGTTTCTCTCTCATCCAGCCCCTTTCTTCCCGTCTTCTCCGTCGTGAAACCCTAATGGTGGCGGAGAAGATTTTCTCTTCTTTTTCAGCGATGAAGAACGAATCGAAGAGGCACCGTCGACCATGGCAACATATTCAACGGCCTATAGCTTCGAAGAACATCCAATGGAGACGAGTTTGCACAGCGCTGAGGATTTCGAACAAATTGACATTTCATTCGACCATTCCACTATATTTTGTGTTTATTTCGTTATTGTTTGTTTCGATTTCCTATTTAGTTCGTGTATATTTCATTTACAGAACATTCCTCATTGATTCGCTGATTCGTTGAATGCAGGTTGTTTGTTTGGTAGGATGCGTCACGTAGGATGCGTCAAGATGGATGCGTCAAGATGGATGCGTCAAGATGGATGCGTCAACTCCAATGCGTCAACTCGGATGCGTCAACTCGGATGCGTCAACTCGGATGCGTCAACTCGGATGCGTCAACTCCGATGCGTCAACTCGGATGCGTCAACTCGGATGCGTCAACTCGGATGCGTCAAGTAGGATACGATGCGTCACATTTATTTTTATTTTATATAAAAACCCAAATAAGCCTCGACCACTATTCATGCTCTCTCTCTCTCTCTCTCGCACCCGACGACGCACCTGCCTCGACGACGCACCTACCTCGACGTCTCTTCCTGCTCGTCTTCGTCTTCATCTTCTCGTTCATTCATTGACTTCATGAGGTTAGTTTTAGTTATGTTTGTTTATGTTCATGTTAGGTTTTAGGGTTGGTTGCTTCTTGTTTGCAAATGGTTCATTCATGGTTTATGTTAGGGTTTAGGGTTGCTTCATGCTTGCAAATGGTTCATGCATGTTTTATGTTATGTTTTTAGGGTTGCTTCTTGCTTTCAAATAGTTCATGCATGTTTTATGTTTGGGTTTTAGGGTAGGTTGCTTCCTGCTTTTAAACGGTTCATGCATGTTTTATGTTAGGGATTAGGGTAGGATGCTTCTTGATTTCAAATGGTTCATGCACGGTTTATGGGTTGGGTTGCGTCAAACAGCTGCTTGACGCATCTGACAGTTGTTTCTAGCTATTTTGACGGTTGCTTTTCTTCTCGTTTGTTTATATTTGTTGTGAAATGTTTTCACAAACATTGTTGTTTTTCTTTTCCCTTTTGTAGATGGCAGACTTCACGGTTTATGATTTTCCTGGTAGGATTTCATTGAAATCTGTTCTAGCCTTGAAAAAAGTATCTGATAGGTTTGAAGCGCTGGGTCTTATGGAGAGGGCTCTAAATTCCCAATTTTAGTATTTATTGAGAGGAGTCCCAGACTTGTTGTTCTCAGGGACCATTTTACATCAGTTGCTGGTTCGGAAGGTGAAGGCCAATTTGAATAGGATGATTTTCAACTTTAATGGGGAGGAATATACTTTTGGTCTGAAAGAGTACGCATTGATTATAGGCCTCAACTTCGACAGATTGCCTGAATACAAAGATGAATGCCGAGGTTGTCCACCCTTGCTGATAAAATATTTCAAAAGGAATACGTCAATTCGAATGATGGATTTGGAATCTATTTTCATGAAATGCACCGATAAGGAAGACGCATGGAAGATCGGGTTGATCTGCTTGATTAACTAGTACCTCTTCTCATATGACCCAAAACGGCTTTTAAATCTCAAAATCATCCATATGGTTGAAGATTTCCTCCGATTTCCATGGGGGAAGGTGTCCTTTAGATTCACCATGAGGGGTCTTGACCAGGACATGAAACACCACAGGTCCGTATATATGTCTAGGAAAGGGAGTGGAGTTACTAATTCTTTTGCTTATAACGTGTATGGGTTTGTACTAGCGCTACAAGTGTGGAGCTATGAGATCATTCAAAACTTGGTCCCTAAATTCGCCACAAGGAAAGACGTTGATGGCCCTTTTCGCCTAAGGATACTGTTGTATCAATCCAAAAGGAAGAATACATTTCAGGAGGTACAATCTGCCTTTAACAGCGCTGTGTTTTCTAAGATGAAAGAGTCCTCCAAGGAGACGAGTTTGTACAGTGGGGAGGATTTTGAACACATTAACAATTCATTCGATGATTTGTTTGAGGGAGTTACTAATGGGGGAAAAAAGAGAAAGGCTGATGAAGATGTTGATGAAGATGATGATGATGATGTTGATGAAGAACCTACTACTGTCCAACCTTCCAAGAGAAAGAGGAATGTTGAATATGATGATATATCCCCCCCAGCAAAGCAGCCATCAAGCGTCGTAGCCTACGTAACATGAGTCCCCCATCCACAACTTCAACACCTCCATCATCACCTGCACGTGAACCGGCACCGGCATCTCATGTTCAGATAAAGGATGCCGAAGTGATAAAGAAGGATGTCGAAGAGATAAAGAAAGATGTCAAAGAGATCAAGAGAGACACAAGAGACATCAAATTGAATCAACAAAACTACTTTACGAGGTTTGAAAAGATGATTCTCAGTCTAAGCAACCAGTTCGCCAGCCATGTCACCAACCAGGTAATTCTGTTAGAGCTTTCTGTTTTTTAATGTCTTGATGCAGCTGCTTGACGCAGCTGCTTGACGCAAGCTGCTTGACGCAGCTGCTTGACGCATCCTGTATATAAATTCTTTTCACTTTTGTAGCAGGAGCAGAAGGAGAATGACATCAGTCTGAATGACATTCGTGACGAAGAAGAGGAAGAAAAGCAGAATGACATTCGTGACGAAGAAGAGGAAGAAAAGAAGAATGACATTCTTGACGAAGAAGAGGAAGAAAAGCAGAATGACATTGGTCTGAATGACATTCTCGATGAAGAAGAGGAGCAAAAGGAGAATGAGAAGGTTAATAATGGAGCCATTTTGCAAGACAATGTTGAATTGGAGCAGAAAAAGATTGAGAATGAGAATGTTGAGGATGAGAATGTTGTCGAGAACGTTATTCATGAGGCTGTTGTCGAGAATGAGAATGTTGTCGAGAAAGAGACCGTTGTGGAGAATGAGAAAGAAGAAGTGGAGATTGAAGAAGGGGAGAAGAAAGAAGAAGTGGAGATTGAAGAAGGGGAGATTGAAGAAGAAGGGGATAAGAAAGAAGAAGTGGAGAAGAAAGAAGAAGTGAAGAGAAAGCCTATACAAAAGACTTTTCAGAAAAAGGTGGGGAAGAAGGTTGGGAAGAAGAAAGACGAAAATGACGAAGATGAACTGGAAATAGTGAATACTCCTCCTCCTCTTCCTAAGAAAGTCATATTGGTCACGAGAAGGAATAGGAGGCCGAAGAATGAACAAGATTTCACCGACCCCAATCTGAAACAGCCCAAGTTAAAAGATCCTATCACCGTCAATCCACTTCTAAAATATGACGATCAACTTCTTCATCAATTGCAAACATGGCTTAAAGATCCAAAAACTGACAACACAAAAATTGAGCTCCATACAATATTAGGTGATAAGGCATTATTTCGCCGAATGCTAAAAAGGTTCACCTGGCTGACTGATGATGTAAGTAATATTAATGTTAGAATAATTTTAGATTTGCAGATTGTATTTTAAATGTTTTTCTCTTGTGTAGGAAATCGATGCAGGTTGCTTCATTCTGAGAAGAAGAGCTTGGGTATATCCAAAGACATATAAGAAGAACTTCTTTATTGGAGATTGTTGGCTCCACACCAGGTTCACTGCTGAGTACCCTGCGTTTAAGAAAAGTCGTATTGAGTTTGACATTGAAAACTTTTTCGAATACTTCTTGGGCGATGAAAGCAACTATAGGAATAGTTGGAAAGTATGCGATGATATATATATTCCTTTGAACATCAAAGACGTCCACTGGATACTTTGTGTTGTCCGTCTACAGCAATGGCGCGTAGACGTATATGACTGCGATCCTGGATGTTATGCTAATCTTGATGAGTTTGTGCTACCGATGTGCCAAATGATTCCGGTTATATTTGACAAGGCATTGCCTCTTGAAGATAAACAAAGATTTCCTCTGCTCAACCCTGATTCCGTTTTGCCATACACAAGACTTCCAGAGTCAGAAGTTCCCAAAGCAACTAAGAGTGGAGATTGTGGTGTATTTGTACTAATGTATATTGAGTACTTGACTGCAGGTCTGAATCTAGCAGAAGTGACCTCAAATGAGATGAAAGCTTGGAGAGAAAAGTGGGCAGTGAGGTTATTTCATGGACTTGTAGATCCATAGGTTATTTATGAAACTTTTGTACTGATATCAAATTTTTGTAATGTTAATCTCAAACCTTTGTAATATGGTTGATTTAATGATATCAAATGTTGTTAATGATATATATGTTATTGTAATTAATTTAATGCCTTAAGTACACAGTTATATAAACCATGTCTAATGTAATAGGTTCTGCACTAATGTAAACCATGTTTCGTCAAGCAGCTGCGTCAAGCAGCTGCGTCAAGCAGTTTCGTCAAGCAGCTGCGTCAAGCAGTTTCGTCAAGCAGCTGCGTCAAGCAGTTTCGTCAAGAAGCTGCGTCAAGCAGCTGCGTCTACAAAAACACTTGGTACAAAAACCCTGTCCCTGTATTACATTCACCAGAAAACTACAAAAACACCAGAAAACACCAGAAAACAACATTCAATGAATCTTTGTTACAATACAATACACTTTACTGAATCCTTGAATCTTTGATGCAAAAACAACATTAACACCTCCACACAAGACATTTGGTAATAAGTCTACAAAAATAACATTAACACCACAACACAACACTAACAAGTTCATTCTAAGCTAATGGCTCGTAAGATTGAGATGATGGCTCGTAGAGCTGAGATGAGGGCTCGTACAGTTGAGATGATGATGGCTCATTCTGCTGAGATGATGAGGGCACATGCTGCTGAGATGATGAGGGCTCATGCTGCTGAGATGATGCTCTTGCTCTTGCGGTAGACGGTGCAGGCATCACTGCTTTGCATGTTGCTCTATTATGTCCTAGACCTGCACATGAAATGCATCGTCTCGGGACCTTACGGACCTCACCTTGGGATGTCCTACATTTAGTTTGTGGCCGACCTTTCTTAACCTTCACAGGTGGTTTTAGACACACGCGTTGTTTGATAATATCGGGAAGATCCCAATTCTCTTCATCACCAACCGGATAACATGTCTCCGCATATGCATTCAACCAAGATACAGTTGTATAATACCTATGAGAAGGATAATAAAACGATTAAAAATAGGTTAAATTAATAGGTTCAAAACGATTAAATACCTTGAGCATAAGTCGTAAGGAACCACATTCCTGTGACGGGCAGCAGCCAGTGCATGTGTACAAGGAAGACCGGAGACTTCAAATACCCTACAAGTGCAGTCCTTGTCCTTCAAATTGACTTTATAATGTGCCTCATGATCATGCACATACAACTCAAATCGGTTAAGGGATGATACGGTATAGAATCTTGCTTTCTCAAAACCATCACATAATAACTTTTCATACGTTGGAGATAAAAATTCTTGGTGGTTGGACGCTTTTTCTCTTCTATCATTAAACCACCCTTGTAATGTTGTTCTTAAAGACTCAAGCATTGCTGAAATTGGATACTTTCTGGCTTCCCTGCACTGACTATTCAAACTCTCTGCATAATTGCTTGTGAGTTGATTGTATCGCTTACCGGGGAAATATGCTCTACTCCATCTTTGAAACCCAATCTCTTCCAAATAGGCAGCAATCCTATGATCTTTAACCCTGATCTTGTCAAAAAACCGATTAAATTGGGGGATAGTGTACGCACGAGAAGCCAAATCAAACTCGACATGACAATTATCAGTTTTGAATTTGGCATTAATATTCATCTTTATGTGATATGTGCACGCACCGTGGTCTGCTTCTGGAAAAACAGCACACAAGGCAATGGCTATACTTGGGTGTCCACGAGTCCACGAGTTATTATTCTCTGAATCAACAACGCCGAATGCAACAGGATATAGTTGCTTATTGGCATCCAATGCAACAGCCACCAATAGTTGACCTCCCACCTTGTGCTTGAGAAAACTTGCATCAACACACAATACGGGACGATAGAAGGCTTTGAAACCCCTAATTGAGAGGCCTAGAGACATGAACATATATTTGAAGTGGCCGTGCTCGTCTGTCTGAATATCTGTTATGGTACCCGGATTATTCTTCTCCAACATGTATAGGTATGAAGGCAATTTTCCATAGGAATCCTCTACCGTTCCTCGCACCGCCGTTAAAGCCGTTTCCCTTACCCTCCAAGCCTTATTATAAGTCAAAAACATCCCATAAGCTGACTGCATGTCTTCAATTATTTTTTTAGGCAAGTGGTTATGGTGATGGTCAATGTACTTACCCTTCATGCACTGCCCAATAACCCATGCCGGTGTTTGCATTTTTTTTCCGGCCTCGACAAAACTGAGCATGAGTGTTGTCGATTGAATTTCCGAATCTCAAACATCTCGGAAAACTTACCTTTCACAGCACGTAAGCTCCACTTGCATGT